>NC_042615.1:216940075-217240075 GCF_901001135.1 Rhinatrema bivittatum | reverse complement strand
CCAATTAAGTCTATATCATTATTCACTGCTATACAACTGGTTAAAAGCAGAGAGTAGGACTAAATGGTCAATTTTCTCAGTGGAAAAGGGTAAACAGTGGAGTGCCTCAGGGATCTGTACTTAGACCGGTGCTTTTCAATATATTTATAAATGATCTGGAAAGGAATATGACGAGTGATGTTATCAGATTTGCAGATGATACAAAATTATTCAGAGTAGTTAAATCACAAGCAGACTGTGATACATTACAGGAGGACCTTGCAAGACTGGATTATTGGGCATCCAAATGGCAGATGAAATTTAATGTGGACAAGTGCAAGGTGTTGCATATAGGGAAAAATAACCCATGCTATAGTTACACAATGTTGGGTTCCATATTAGGTGCTACAACCCAAGAAAGAGATCTAGGTGTCATAGTGGATAACACATTGAAATTGTCGGTTCAATGTGCTGCAGCAGTCAAAAAAGCAAACAGAATTTTGGGAATTATTAGAAAGGTAATGGTGAATAAAACGGAAAATGTCATAATGCCTCTGTATCGCTCCATGGTGAGACCGCACCTTGAATACTGTGTACAATTCTGGTCATTGCATCTCAAAAAAGATATAGTTGCGATGGAAAATGTAGAGAGAAGGGCAACCAAAATGATAAAGGGGATAGAACAGCTCCCCTATGAGGAAAGGCTGAAGAGATTAGGGCTGTTCAGCTTGGAGAAGAGACGGCTGAGGGGGAATATGATAGAGGTCTTTAAGATCATGAGAGGTCTTGAATGAGTAGATGTGACTCGGTTATTTACACTTTCGAATAATAGAAGGACTAGGGGGCATTCTATGAAGTTAGCAAGTAGCACATTTAAGACTAATCGGATAAAATTCTTTTTCACTCAACGCACAATAAAGCTCTGGAATTTGTTGCCAGAGGATGTGGTTAGTGCAGTTAGTATAGCTGGGTTCAAAAAAGGTTTGGATAAATTCTTGGAGGAGAAGTCCATTAACGTCTATTAATGAAGTTTACTTAGGGAATAGCCACTGCTATTAATTGCATCAGTAACATGGGATCTTCTTAGTGTTTGGATAATTGCCAGGTTCTTGTGGCCTGGTTTGGCCTCTGTTGGAAACAGGATGCTGGGCTTGATGGACCAGCATGGCAATTGCTTATGTTCTTATGTTCTTATGTATATTCTAGTTCTTCCATCTTACTTCTTAGACTTCTGGCATTAGCATACAAACATTTCAAAGTGTGTTTTTTGTTTGTATTTTCCTTCTGCTTTCTAATTGATAGGGATATATTGGAATATTTTAGCTCAGGTAAATTTTTAATTACAGGTACTTGGATTACTTTTCTTATTAATGGAATCTCACTGTTGGGGTGCCCTAATTCTTATGCATCATTAGTATCCTTTGAAGATACATCTCTCCGAACCATGTGCTGCTGAGCAACTGTCGGCTTTCTCCTTTGTTCCAGTTTAAAAACTGCTCTATCTCCTTTTTAAAGGTTAGGGCCAGCAGCTTGGTTCCATGCTGGTTAAGGTGCAGCTGATCCCTTCGGAAAAGTCTCCCCCTCCCCCAAAAGGTTCCCCAGTTCCTTATAAAACTGAATCCCTCTTCCTTGCAAGATTTTATCCTTGAGGAGCTTCCACCTGAAAGAAGAAACATCTCCATTGAGGATGGGTTCTGGAGTTGTACCTGCCTAATAGAGAGATCATCAAGAAGCCCCAACTGGTGGTGGATGAGAAGCTCAGAAAACATAATAGGAGAGTTGTCCCTTCCAAATGGGTACTGGGGAGGGTTCCAGGAAAGAGTGCCCCTTCCCCAAGAGCTTACTTGGAGAGACGTGATTCCACTGGGGAAGGAGGGAGACTGAGATTTGGTTTTTGTACCTTTTGGAGATTGTTGCAGTGTGGTATTCTAGTCTTTGGGTGGCAGTTCATTTTGGTATCTTATGCTGACCTGCCTTCAGTGACAATAAAGGGTTTTATTTTGAACAACAGCTTTGGAGTCAGTGTGTGGTGATTTTTGGTTTGATGGGGCTGATAAGAAGAACAGCCCTAGTGTGGAAAAGCCCTTAAGGCCCTTGAAAGACTTTCTTCCCCCCTCTGTGTGGAAACTCCAGGAGGTCATGGGACCAGACGTAGGCCATGATACATCCAGAGAGCCTTTGCTCCCAAGAGCAGATTAGGATGGGACTTGCACACAGCTCGGAGAAACAAGTTGCTGTTAGCTGACTAGATTTAAATATGAGCAATTTTGCTGATTGCAATGAGCAATTGGCAGGATAAAAGGTTCTTATTTAACTGGTTCATTTTCAGCTGGATGAAAACTGAAAATGTTATAACTATCTACATGGCCGCACAGTAGCAGAGTACTTTACATTATATTCCATATTTAAACATGTCCAGCTAAATATTTGAAGTGACTAAGAAGCTACTTTTAAATGCATATATCCATTCAACTTTCAGGATCCTTAATAGCCTAGATGAGAGGGTTTGGCCATAGAGCTGAGTAAGCAAGTATGCAAGTGAGGCCCATGAGTGCCACATGTGATTGCTTTGCTTAGCTTTTTTGATGTCCTAGGGATGTGTTAAAGCTTTTTCAGGTATGCCTGCTTGGCAAATAACAGATCTGACTCAATAAGTAGGAAGTAGGAAGAAGCTAACAAGCTTCAAATGGTTAAAAGCCTTGTGCACTTTGAAAACCCAGGTGTGTGAAGTAGCACCAATAGAAAAATTCTTGCACTTAAATGGACCACAGGGCGATGAAACAAATGTCTTAGGTTTAAAAGTCTTTAGGTTCTACCAAAGCTGGGGCCAATTTCTATCACTCAAGTATGCAGATTTTTGCAACATTGCTATTATATTGTCATAGCCTGTCACAGAGGAGGAAGAACACATAAGAAAGGTCTTCAACTAAATAGGTGGTATTGCCTTTTTCTTTTTGTATGATGTTTCTGCTTCTCTCTTCAGACCATGCAGCTGATAGCAACTCTGTTTCTATAGTGGTAGGTTTGGCACAGTTCTGTACATATTAAACTGATTACTGCAAATGTTCCTTTGTACTTTAACTTTGAAAGTAGGGGACAGTATGTAGAAACAACAGTATGCAAAAACAAAACAGTATGGAGTATGTGCAGTCTCTTCTAGTACTATTCCTTTTGAGTTTTCGGTGTTTGTAGTAGCACTTCATTTTGTTTTCTGTTGGAGAACCCATATTATTAGCAGATGAAAGTAGCCTTTATCAGCCTCACTTGCCAGATGCAACAATATATGTATGGCATGTTACCATGTGTGTCCCTTATTTCTATTACTTATCAAAGTCCTTCTTACTTTGACCTGCATGCATGCAGTGTGGGAATGTGTATGCTACCTGTAGGCTGGACACAAGAGTTTGCTTGTCTGTGGACATATGTTATAATCCCTCACATTACATGGCAACCTTGTTCCTGACTCATTGGGGAGGTCACCATGTATTTGAGTAATCAGGGCTCTGTTTTGTAACTCAGCAGATATTAAATGTGTACATTGCAGAACTTGTTTAGTATCTGGAAGTTAATGGGTGGCTTGTGGAAGTGAGAAAGGCATATAGACGATGAAAATGTATGTATGTTGAGATGTCAGGAGTAGCCTAGAGGTTAGAACAGTAGGCTACCACACAGAAAAACCATTGGTGCTCTGTGTGACCTTGGGCAAGTCACTTTACCCTCTGTTGCCTTATATGTAAAATTAGATTGTAAGCTCTATGGGGATAGGAAAGTACCTGAATGTAATCCATTTTGATGTATACTTTGCAGTGCCAAAAAAAGCAGAATCTAAAATAAATCTACATGCTTCTTGTATATTGTCGGAAACAGTAGTAGAAATAAATGACTTGGCCCTCATAGAATGTTTTTCACCTTGCCATGCGTTTGGCTATTTTTAGCATTCTGCTCTATCTTGAGGGTGACACAATGTGCTGAATATTTGCTGTCTATGGATTGAAGTAATATGCAGCATAAAAGGTGTTCCATGAAAGTGAAAAGCTATTGTCTAGAAAGATGACACTGCATTGCTTTCCCTGTAATACTGTGTACCTAATAGGGATGTTCTTTCATTTTTAACAACCTAAGCCTATTTTGTTTCATATTTTTTTCTAATCCAAAATGATAAAATTCACAAAATTTCGTGTTTTAAATTGTTTTAGTGCATGCTGTTTTTGATATAATGTAAATTATTGCAACTCATATAGTGGGCACTAACTCAAAATAGTGACCACTAAATGAAAAATTTTAAAAACAAAAATAAATCTAATAAAACAGAAAAAAAATAAAAGCAAAATGAACCAATATCACATTAGGGGGCATTTCCCATGCAAATGAGGCATCTTACATGCAGCAGGGAACTTGAGAGAGAGAGAGAGAGAGAGAGAGAGAGAGAGAGAGAGAGAGAGAGAGAGAGAGAGAGAGAGAGAGAGAGAGAGGCCACAATAGCATGTCCCATACATAGGTATTTGTACCCCTAGGATAGGCCCACCTAGTAACTCGAGGTGGGGATTAGGTAAGAGTGTAGGGGGTTAGGGGCCGCTTTCACATTGTACATGAGACGTACGAACAGAACAGTGGTCTCTTGTGAAGATTAGCTGGCCTTCGGAGTGAGGAAACTCACTCCAAGATGAGATTTGGGCAAGGGTCTCTCAACCTAGCTTGATGGACTCTCTACCTGGGTAACATCAAGCTAGGTTGAGAGACCCTTGCCCAAATCTCATCTTGGAGTGAGTTTCCTCACTCCGAAGGCCAGCTAATCTTCACAAGAGACCACTGTTCTGTTCGTATGTCTCATGTACAATGTGAAAGCGGCCCCTAACCCCCTACACTCTTACCTAATCCCCACCTCGAGTTACTAGGTGGGCCTATCCTAGGGGTACAAATACCTATGTATGGGACATGCTATTATGGCCAGGCTCTCTCTCTCTCTCCCCCCCAGGGCCTTCAAATCCTCTGAAAAAAGCCATACAGGACACATCACAAATGAAGATAAACCCATCCACATGGTCACTGCCACTATCACACCACCTAACTCATTTGAAAAAGGTGTAGCTAAATATCTGCATTATGGCTGTGCAATACTCTTCACAGGGAGCCTAACCCAGCCCACTCTCCACCCCTACTCCTACCATTTTTGGAATTTGCATCGCACCATACGATATGGTGCGATCGCATGCGGTAAACACGTTTTCGCATGCATTAAAGGCCTATCGCATGCGAAAACGGGGCTTTTCACATGCGATAAGCCCTTAACGCATGCGAAAACGCCTTACCGCATTTTGAAAAATGACCCCCTTAGATTGTAAGCCCTCTGGGGATAGAGAAATACCCACAGTACCTGAATGTAAACCGATGTGATATGTCAGATTGAATGTCGGTATATAAAATAAATAAATAAATACAATAAATACCCAGTAAGAAAGGACATAAAGGAAAGGGTGGTAATGTGTTTCCTGCTGGCACAGTCTTGGCACAATAAGTAATTCATCTGTCTGAGATTGTGCCTGTGGATGGAACTTATAAATAACATCTTCATATAAATATATTGACTTGTTTTGGAACCAGACTACCTGGGATAGTCTGAACTCACTGCATCAGCTCTCAGCCTGCTCAAGAGACCAATACCTCAAGTCTATACCTAATATATAATATCCAGAGAGGAGATTCTTGTCTACAGAGAAGTCTGGTCAGCCCTCCCAGCAGCCAGTTTGAACCCACTGGTGCGCTATCCCATCTGTTCAATTATGCCTATTAAAGAGCCCTAAAACTCATGTCAGAACTGATATCCACCCCACCCCAAAGGTTACACCAAGAATATCCTATAAAGATTGAAGTACAAACAACTAGAGTAAATTATTCCAACAGTCAACTGCAAAGCAGAAATATGATTAGAAATGTGTTTAAATTAAATACCATTCTGAAAATGATACATCACATTTAAGATGTCACTATCTGACCTCCAGGGTGCTTTTAAGCAACCCACTCATTTTTCATTACTAGTGCATATTTCTCCACTGGCAGTCTTCCCTGCTGGTCTGTGACATATATGAAGCATTTGAAATTGACATTTTCTCTAGCTTAACGTTTCTTTATTCTGTGCCCTACTGCCATTCCACAACTTACTAATCTTTTTCCCTCATGAAAGGAAACTAGGTAGCATGTATATTATTCAGTACTAGATATATCTCTATTTGACCTGTTTTTGTATTTTAAAAAGACCATAATTGAGGGCACTGTTTCATTTGCACTTTTAGTTGTTTTGTAGTACTGAGTTCAATAGGTCTTGGTATTTTTTTTCTTTGAAATGCTACATTTACATATGCATTTATTTGCAGAAAAAAATAAATGTGTGAATGAGATCTCCTACGGAATCTGTGCCTTGAGGACAATTTTGTAATGATGTTACTTGTCAAACTGAGCAGTTATCCAAGTACAATCAGCTGTTGAAAATTGCCTTTCCCCTTCTGCAGGTAAAAGTGCCCATGCTGTTTTATATCACACGTCTTTTTACTCATGCCTCAAAGGACCTAAATGTGCCCACTTACACTGCAAACAATCTGGGCTTTTCAAAATTAGTCCCCATAACTCCTGAGTCTGGCCACTTATCCAGAAGTCTTCTCAAGGGCTCATATATCTCTGACAGGCGAGGCATGAATTTTACTAGGTAAGTCACAAACGCAATGAAGCACTGCACGAATTTTACATCTGTAGGCTGTGGCATATCCTCTAACTTTATCCAGGTCTGCTTTCAGTCCCTATGAGTATGGGATTTGCCCATGGAAACTGACTTCCTTTACCTTGAGTTGCAATTTCTTCATAGTAAGTCATAGATTCACCTGCCTGCATTGATCCAGTAGGGCTAAGAGCTTATCAGTATGGTCATGTTCTGCTTCCGCATCAGAACCACAACATCCCATGTCATCTGTTATTGACTGGATACCACTGAACCCTGCTAACAGTTTGTGCTTCTTTCGCTTATTCATCTCTGTTGCTACCAAGAGTCCAAGACTACCATTCATAGTTTGAGCCACCTTTTTCTACTCCAGGTGATCCAGAACACTGACATGAGACTGCTTTTCCCATCTAACATTGCAGGAAAGTATCTGGTGATTCAATTAGCATAAAACAATCAAGCATTAGGTAGTTTTAGTGTTGTCATGATATGATGAGATCTCCTCAACGCTAGGTTTAGAAACTTGCCTGCCTCAACCACTGCTTGCCCCCCAACTAAATCTATACCCAGCCTGCCCAGACCCTGGCCTGTTACCTGGCTATCTCCGCATACTTCCAGATCATGAAAAAAGAGTCCCACATCTAAGACCTGCCGCTCTGGTACCCGTGGGCTCAACCTAAGGGAAATGAGGGGTGAAACTCCAGCTGCTTCTCTGCCTCAGCCAGCTCTGCCAGGAGATGGTAGAGCTGCAGGACTCCTCCTTGCAGGTTGTGCCACCTCCACCTCTGTCCAAAGTTCCATGCCCACAACAGTTGGGGCAGGCTGTGAACAAGAGTAGTCTGATTCAGGCTATAGATAAGGTCCAGGGGGCAAGCAAACATGGACTGGTCTAGGCAAGAGGTCAGGTTTGGAGCAGCAAGCCAAGGGAGACATGGACATATAGGAGACAGGTGGGACAAGGCTGGTCTGGAAGACAAGGCAAGGCTGGATGAGGCAAGACTGGATGAAGGAACAGTGAACAGGAATGCTGGCATCATGCACTGCAGAGATGAGGTTTGGATGTTGGAAAGGCCCTTTTAAGGGCTGAAGCCTATGATGTCATCCAAGGGCGCCGTGGCCTATTTTTCGTTGCAGACCCTTAAAGTCTGGGTGGCCACGTGTGCACCCCTAAGGAGAGTGAGGTTATTGCGAGGATGGTGGCATTCAGGGTTGAGTGTGCCAGCTCGCGGGGGCTTCCCGTGAGCTTGCAAACATAACAAGAAGATTGAAATACCATTTACTTCACAGCATACTGAAGATCATAACAAAGTAATTAAAAAAATGTGTGCTTTCACTACATACTCACCCTGAAAGCACACATTGGGCCAATGTTTCAGGGGGTAGTAGAAAGGTACTTACAGGGAGTCACTGATATCTCAGCACCGTCCTAGAAAGACCATCTGGAGGAAGGCAGGCAGTATGCCTATGGTGTGACTACAGAGCTGCTTGCAATTTTGGCTCTTAGGTAATTAGAGTATGATATGAACTTGTGATGCCTACATTTCTAGTGTCCAGCACTACAGTTGGAGCGGCTTCTCTGAAACATTTCAATAGATCAGGTTTTCTTATGCTTCTTTGTCCAACTGAATGATACATTGTCCGTCCTCTTTTTTGACAGTTAACAGAAGCCTTTTATAAAGGGGCATGAAGATTGAGTGACTACTGAGATTTCTGACTCCAGATGTGTCTCATCATTTGTTCATGCCATTCTTGACTAAGTCAGATGACATGCAACAACCATGTACAAAGCAGAAAAAGCAGGAGGTGAGAAAGGAATTCCATCATATAGTTCACTTTCTATATATAGCTGATGGATGTGGTATACAAGTAAACAAGATTTTGGCAGGAGTAGCATCTATAAAGGTGGAGCCCCTTGTATAGGTCATGACTGCTGGGAAGGTTGTATGTGTAGTTTTTGCAGGGTAGGTAATAACACAGTTTGAACCTCGCTGATGAATGGATAAGGCTCTATTTCCTACTGGCCCTACCTTGACTATCCTATGTTAAAAAATTTTGTGAACTGTGGGATCAAGAAAGCACCATAAATGCTGACTAATGAATCATCTGGATAAATGCCAGGATACTACCAACACTGTGCCTTCATTGGAAGAACAACTGCCATTCTATGAAGGAGAAAAAAGAGTGAATAAAATGGAAAAGGTGTTTTCTAATTTTGTGGTAAATTCTGATCTTGTCTGCCTGCAGATTATCATGCTTTGTAGCTTTCTAAGAACTTTCAAATTGTAGCATTGAACCATAAAATCATTTATATTTATCTTGCTGTTGTTTCTTTAACCCATTATATACTATAGAGCTAAGCCCAGTACGTGAGTGAGTATTTAAATGTGATGGTGCGGAGATTGAACTACGAGCCACTGTTTTAGGATTCTTGCCCCTAGTTTGTACTGAAACCATTCATAAAGCATATTCCAGGTACATCCCATATCCCATTCCAAGTGTTCTGATATCATTGGAGTAACTTCAAATGTAAAATATTTCTTTATTTTTAGTTTTAGTCTATGTTGTACCATGCCCTAAGTGACTGCAGTAATATAGCATGTTTTAAAATTTTTAAAAAATCCCATACAAAATCACTCTGAATGCAAATTTATGATTATATCAGCACACTTCCATAACATATTGTTGCGATTCTGGACAGGTAAGAGGCCACGGGCAGCCTCTTACCTGGTCTCCACCAGCCGGCCCAACCCCCGATGCCATCTTCTGCATGGCGGGCCTTGCCGCCGTGCTCTCTCGTAACAGGAGCCGCCGCCGACGTTCTTCCTCGGCCCAGAGGCTGACTTCCTGTTGCGGTCGCTGCCGCTGCCTCTATCCCCGGACCCCTCTGGACTTACCGCCGCGCCTGGAAGTGCTGCACTCCGCGGGGTCGGGGCCCCGGCGGCGTTCCCCGCTCCTCGTGGTGGCCGCTATGGCTGCCTTGCCTCCTCCAAGCTCTCGCACGGGCACGGGGACGTCTGTATTGGGCACGCTGCCCCGGAAGTCAAGCCCCGCCCTCGTCGGTGACAACACGCCCCGGGGCCTTCTTAACCAGCATCCGGATCTCGCATCGGGGCCTTGCAACGAGGGTCGCTACCGTGCGTAGTTCTTAGTTGCACTTCCGTTGTTCTGCTTCAGCTGCTGACCTCTGCTCGTTCCTGACTCTGCTTCTGCCTGCCGCCAGCCACCGACCTCTGCTCATTCCTGACTCTGCTTCTGCCTGCCGCCAGCCACCGACCTCTGCTCGTACCTGACTCTGCTTCTGCCTGCCGCCAGCCACCGACTCTGCTCGTTCCTGACTCTGCTTCTGCTTGCCACAGCTGCCACGCTCCTGCCCTCCGGACAGTGCCTCCTGCAGGCGAGGACTGGAGCCACCGCCAGACTGCATTGGGTCCTGACTATCTCTACTTCCTGCTTGGCTCTGGCCTACTCGCCGCTGGACCCCAGCTTGTACATTGCAAGTCTCAGTCAGGGCTATTGACTTTGTTCCTGCTTCCACTAGCCCTGAGCTTCCTGGCCTATTGGCCCTTGCTACTGGACTCTGTATTTACCATTACCTGGGCCCTGCTTGGGAGACTACCTTTGTGCAGAAGTCCCAAGGGACCGGGACCCTACGGGCTCCTCCTGGGGGGTCCTGGTTCCCGGGTGAAGAGCTTAGCTGCACTTCCAAGTCCCAAGGTTCTGGGACACTACGGGCTCCTCCTGGGGGGTTCCCAGTTCCCGGGTGAAGACCCCTGCATGTCTCCTAAGTCCCAAGGCTCCAGTACCCTACAGGCTCCTCCTGGGGGGCTCCTGGTTCCCGGGCAATACCCCTGCTTGTGGCTCCGCCTCCCGAGCTACTCTACCCAGGGTGGTTCGGCTCAAGGGTCCACTCTCGAACCGCGGCTCCCGGGCCGTAACAGATTGCAAGGCCATGGACTCGGCGGAGGCTCTTGAGGGCCAGGCTCGCAGCTCGTACGCTCTACTTGGTTCCTTGCGGAAGGCTGTGGCTCTCATCGACACCAGTCCTTACTCTATGGATGCCCCAGGTACCTCCGGACTTCAGAATGGCTTGGAACTACGCTTTCAGTGGCAACAGGACTGTATCAATACGCTTGCTGCCACCGTGGAACAGCTGATGTCCCGTTTAGAGACTCTTTCTTCGGCTCCAGGGGGCTCAGATTTTACCAAGTTGGACCTGCGAGGGGCCTATAATCTAGTCTGCGTCCAAACCGAGGACATCTGGAAGACAGCATTTAAAACGCAAGATGGACAATATGAGTACATAGTGATGCCCATTGGGCTATGTAATACCCCTGCCATGCAAGGACCTTCCCCTCCAAATGCAAGAGAATAAAATTGATCTTGGTCACTTCGTCTGGAAAGAAGGCCGGTTGTAGCACAAACTGCATGTAACACTGGTTAATGAAGCCTTGGCAGAGACGAGGGTCCCCATTGAATCGGGGAGGAGCTGGGAGGGCCAGCACTGCTTGCAAGGGCGATGAACCAGAGAAAATAATGTTAGGAAGAGTCCCAGGGTTGGCCATAGCGGACTTTGCAAGTTGTGACCGTTATTCCTCGAGCGAGGTGGCCAATGCCTCGAGGTATTGCTGCTCTCCTGGATATGTGTAGCTAGGCCTGGAACAGCCTGCAGGGTGGGGGACTCCGCTGAGTCCATGGCCTTGGCAACCTGTTGCGCTGAAGGTGGACCCTTGGCCTGGTGCAGGATTGGTACGGCCCTCTGAGGCATCCCAGAGGGCGCCTGCCACCAGGAGGCGGAGCACACGAGGAGACAGACGCTGAAAGGAACTTCACCAATAATGGTGCGGGGGCTCCGCAGGTTGAGCCCTTGGATGTCCGGACTGCCTGGGCTTAGGTGGGTCTCTGGGGGTCTCCCGGAGAGATGACGGAGAGGTGTGCCCACCAAGAGAAGAGGCACGCGGCTGTCAGTGAACAGGTGAGCTAGACCGGAACCAAGAGTAACGGAGACCACAGGAACAAGGCAGGAACTGAAGGTCCTCTGGTTAGGATAGGCAGCGCCTAGTGGTCCATAAGAACATAAGAACATAAGAACATAAGAAATTGCCATGCTGGGTCAGACCAAGGGACCATCAAGCCCACCATCCTGTTTCCAACAGAGGCCAAAACCAGGCCACAAGAACCTGGCAATTACCCAAACACCAAGAAGATCCCATGCTACTGATGCAATTAATAGCAGTGGCTATTCCCTAAGTAAAATTGATTAATAGCCATTAATGGACTTCTCCTCCAAGAACTTATCAAAACCTTTTTTGAACCCAGCTACACTAACTGCACTAACCACATCCTCTGGCAACAAATTCCAGAGCTTTATTGTGTGTTGAGTGAAAAAGAATTTTCTCCGATTAGTCTTAAATGTGCTACTTGCTAACTTTATGGAATGTCCCCTAGTCCTTCTATTATTCGAAAGTGTATATAACCAAGTCACATCTACTCATTCAAGACCTCTCATGATCTTAAAGACCTCTATCATATCCCCCCTCAGCCGTTTCTTCTCCAAGCTGAACAGCCGTAACCTCTTCAGCCTTTCCTCATAGAGGAGCTGTTCCATCCCCTTTATCATTTTGGTTGCCCTTCTCTGTACCTTCTCCATCGTAACTATATCTTTTTTGAGATGTGGCGACCAGAATTGTGCACAGTATTCAAGGTGCGGTCTCACCATGGAGCAATACAGAGGCATTATGACATTTTCCGTTCTATTAACATTCCCTTCCTAATAATTCTTAACATTCTATTTGCCAGGTAGAAGAAGGTCATGGGAGGTGTCAAAGCAGGCGGACCTGGTGGTCACAGGAGGAGCAAAGAGAGTGTCTGAATGGTGCAAAAGGGTGAAAGCCAGGGTGTCCGTCCGAGGATGGTCAGCCAAAGCGAGGGTCAGTTCCAGTCCGAGTGTAGTCAAAGGCAAGAAGAGGTCAGTTCCAGGTATCAGTCCAAGTGTAGTCAAAGGCAAGCAGAGGTCAATTCCAGGTATCAGTCCGAGCGTGGTCACAGGCAAGCAGAGGTCAGTTCCAGGTATCAGTCCGAGCGTGGTCAAAGGCAAGCAGAGGTCAATTCCAGGTATCGGTCCGAGCATGGTCACAGGCAAGCAGAGGTCAGTTCCAGGTATCAGTCCGAGCGTGGTCAAAGGCAAGCAGAGGTCAATTCCAGGTATCGGTCCGAGCATGGTCAAAGGCAAGCAGAGGTCAATTCCAGGTATCAGTCCGAGCTTACAACCTGGGAAGTTGAACGTGGAACAGGACTCAGGAATGAAGCAACTCAGGAACAGATGCTGGAACACAGGAAGGATCACGGGAAAACAGGAGCAAATGCAGGAACACTGGAACAGGCACAGGAACAAGGAACGCAGGAACACTGGAACAAGCACAGGAACAAGGATGGCAACTAGCTTGAGGTTTTGACTCGATTGCCAAGACGAGGGACTGAGGTGCAGGCCCTCTCTTAAGTACTGTGCTGACGAGACATCATCAGGGCACACCGCGATGTGGTTTACCACCCCTGTCCCTTTAAAGGGCCGGCTGGTCTGGGCGTGAGTGCCTAGGAGCGGAGCCGAAGCAGCGGAGGACGCCGAGCCCTGGCGTGATGCAGAGAGTGAAGCCTGAGACACCGAAGCGTTGGAGGAAGCCGGGGACGCTGCTGCCAGAGTCCGAGGACGCAGCCGGCTTGCCGCAGCAGTGGGGGAGCTGAGTCTGGGACCCAAGGAATTAGGAAGAAGGTGAGCAGGCCCGGATGCAGCCCTGGCGCGGCCGAAGCATGCAACAAAATCATTATATGCCCATTAATGGCCTATTTGCTACTAGTCAGGCTCCTTAGGGTGGATTTCTGAAATGCAGAATAACATTTTGACCGTCCCAAATTGATATTTCCCCACAAATTGTGTAACATGGCTCCTGTGTTATGCAAGTCTTCTCTAAATATGTTTTATGTATCAAGTCCTTAATGTAGGAAAATTGTCTACAGATAATTAGAAATACAAACAGAAAAAAAAATGCAGGGTGACACTTCATTAAAGCTTCTTGAAAAGAACAGACCCATAGTGTGTAGGCTTGTATTTATACACTGTGCATCTGCCCACACTCAGCCATTATAGGTAAGAGTCCTTATTCTTACTTTAAATTTCAAAAGAAACTATTTATTGATTTTAAGAGAAGTTGTGATTTGAAGAAAGGTGGATGTAAATCACAGCATGGATTAATGGCTGACAATTAGCTTTCGAAAACATGTTGTAGAAATTTGCCACTAAATGAAATGCTCAAGGTTAAAAATGCCAATGTGAAAGCAAAGAAAGAAAATGTGTGTGTGTGTGTGCAGGAAGCAAGACACTTTCTTTATTATATATTCCCTCCTCCGCAAACACCTCCTTGCAGCCCTCAGGAAATGGCACTCAGATCCCCAGGAGGCTTTGTTTACATAGGTTGAATCCTTTGCCACAACTCATAGGACTCTTTTTAGTGAAAAATTTTCTCATGCCTACCTGGAAATGTGTTGTTTTAGCAAGCATAATGAATGTCCTGTTGATTTATTTGTCCCGGAAAATATAGAAATCTTTGAAGGGTGCAATATTTTTATTGACCCAACAAACATACTTTAGACATAACTTCTCTGCATGAAATATTGAGGTCTAAAGCAAATTTATGTAATCAATTGCCCTCCTCTTCTAAGAGAATGCTAGAGGACATGGTGTCTTTTCCCCATGTTGTGGTTGGGTAGAGTCATTTCTGTTAAATGGAATATCCTTCTGAAAGTCAATTTCACATTTTCCACGCGCTCGGTTCAGATCCATGAAACAAACATTTCTGGAATTAAGCAAACAACTCAAGGTTTCCAGAGATATTTATAAGGCACATTAAGAAAAAAGGTTTGATAGCCCTAACATTTGACAGGGAGTAATACTGTGCATATCAAATGAAGAAAGTCCTACCGTGAACCATGGACCCTCCAGAAAAGGATTGTTCTTGGAGAAAGGTGCACTAACAAAAGCAGTTGCCAGCAATGCTTTCTGGATTTCTGCTAAGTACAGAAATAAAGTAATACCAGAGCAGCCTATGATAGCCCAAATGTTGAGTATTTGACAGGCATTTGCAATTAATTTCCAGCCACACTTTTCTGCTTTCCCCTCATGGCAATACTGGATAATCTGGATCACTGGCACTTAGGAGTCAAATAGCCCACACAGTTGTAAAGTATGCAGTGGATTTTAAAGTGTACACTTTGTACAAATTCTCAAACAGAAAGCAGTTTCTCTTTGGATAAGAATGCATGCTAAAATGGGTCACATACACTGTAGAGATGGTAATTCATTTTTAAATAAAATGAAAAATGTAATGTAATTCTCGCATTTTGTTTTGTTTCATTTAAAAACAAAACAAAAATAATCCCTCAAAAATACATTTCGGGAAAGTCAATTGAAAAAAATTGAACCATGCAAATTCAACCTCAAAAAACCCCTCCCAAGCATCCCCATACCCATCCCTAGAGTACACTTCAATATAAATGGGCTCTGACCCACGGCCCACAAATGCGCAGTAGAGAGCAGCTCTACCGCGCATGTGCGGATCATTGAGCTCTGAGCTACGTGCTGGGTGTCACAGAGGGGAGGAGGAAAGGGCAGACAAGTCGCCGCTCTGAGAAACGGCTCAGCCCGTTACTCCTCCGCTGGGGAAAGGGGGAGGGAGTAGGGACTGCCGGATAGTTACACACAGGAGGAGGAAAGGGTAGAAGAGTCGCCAAGCCAGTCCGTCCACCTCCAGGCAAGGGGGGGGAGAGAGTTGGTGTGACATCTATATAATATAGGTATATAAAAACAAGCGTGTATTCGAATGCAACGTTGTGTGAAAATTTCAAAGCAATCGGTGAAGAACTTTCGGAGATTTAAGATTTTGAACAAACGAACATTTACATTTTTATTTATATTTATTTTTATTTATTTATTTAACATTTTTCTATACCGAATTTCATGACAAGCTTCATATCAGGCCGGTTTACATCAAACATAGGGATTAACTGAACATAACCATATAACAGGAAGGCCAAAGCGCAGGTACAAATAACAGGGAGAATGAACTTGGGGGCTAGAGTAGCCAGGAAATAAAGGACAGAGAAAACTGGAGAATGAGAACATATGAATGTACAGTGGCTGGGTCAGTCATTTAGTCGGATGGGCTAAATGAATAAATATATAGATTTAGCAGACCATATTCAGTAGGGACAGTGAGCAGCAAGTTACGCAATTAAAGTTTACAGGGTAACTTTAGCTGATATATTCAGCTGGACAAGTTTTCTGCTGAATATACTCAGCTAAAGTTACTCAGATAAAGTTATCTACATAACTTTGCCACTCACCAGCTGACTCAATATTGACTGCATATTGCTTTGATAATGCTGGATAGTGTGAGCCTGGTATGTCTACTGCTTCCTGGTTTGGGTTTGGGAAGTATGGGGAGGGGGAAAGGTGGGTGGATTTGGAGGCACATAAGAGCCAATTCTGCTTTTATTTAAGTATCTGGGAATGGGGCATAGGTTTGGGAGAGGGAACAGAGCAGAAGCTTTCATCTTAATATAGGTTACCCAAGTAAAATTTAGGCCTGATATTTATCCAGCTGAAGTTAGTCTAACTGTGCCCAGCTAGAACTGAATATCATCACTAGCCAGGTAAAATCAATCTGTGCTCCTGGAATGTTCCCATCCTGCCTCTTTCATCTGGCTAAAACTTAGCCATTCAAAAGGGCAGGATATTTGCAACTCAAGATTTGTCCAACTAAGGCTAGGATTTATCATTCTTCGCAGAATGATGAATCCTGCGAAAATGGGGGCAGGCCTGCGAAAGCCCGCAGCCTTCACACCACGGTGATGCGCCGGTTGCCGGCTTTTGCACCAAATAGGCCACCGTGAAAGGTTCTGCTATTCGGCGCTCTACTGCCCACAATAATGTTAGTAACATTATCGCAGGCAGCGAAGACACCGCCGACTCCGCCCCCTCCCCACACTGACTCCTCCCCTCCCCCTAATTTGCATTCTATTGCATGCGAATAGGCCCTTTTCGCATGTGATAAGCCTTTGATAAATGACCCCCTAAGTTTGAACCCTTTTGGATATGGACATCTTAATATGTAATTTGGTTCAGCAAATGAAACAAAATGAAATAAATATTAAGCAAACTGAAAAGCAAATAACCACACCCCTATCCCCAAAATGAAAAAATGAAACAAAACACAACATTTTTTCCCTGCACATCCCTAATACACCTGCTTTTTTGTGGATGACTGGGGGGATAAATTAGCATATATACTTGTGAATATGTCATGGATGTGTGTTATTTTTCTTCCCTGACCTAAAAATGCCTCTGGGAATGCCTCTTGACAGTGCAGTTAAAAATGTGCATATAATGGCAGATTTTTGTAAATTTAGCTGAGCAGCAGAAGTCAATTTTCAGATGAGCCATTTTACCTTAGTAAGCAACTGAAGGCACTGGCAACCATGCATGTGTGACCCTTCTACTACCTCCTGGCCCTCCTTTTTCCTCCAACTGCTGATTATGATGTCTGCTGTGCTAGAGCAGTATGGAAGTAATTATAGTAATATAATAAATGATGGCAAATAAAGACCAAATTGGCCCCTCTAGCCTGAGGGGCCGATGCAATATGGTGCGCTGAGCCAAGTGCACTGTTAATGTGCAGGTAGATGCGGGTAAAATAGGGGCTAATCAATCCCCTAATGCAATAAGGGGATTAGCGCCTATTCAACGCGTATCTAACGCGGAGTGAATGCAATAGCGCTCTTCACATGCAAATACATGTGAATGAGGCTATTAGGCATTCACTCCCGATGCAAAAAGAAAAATGTGCATCTCCGACACACATTTAACTATCATCTATTAACGCCTGCGCATCGAAAAAATAAGAAAAAGAAAAGAAATAAAAGAAAAAAAATGGAGGATCAGGCCCATCACAAAAACTGACACCGAGTTTAACGGAGACAGTTTTCGTGGCTGTCCGCCGCTAAGGAAAACCGATGCTGATAAACTCGGCATTGGTTTTCAGTAACGTTCTCCTCTCTCCATCGTGCAGCCAGCCCAGCTCGTCCTCCGCCTCCTCCTTGCGGCGCGAGACCCCGGCGAACTCCCTCACCTCCCCACCCGAGTCCAGGTCCCAGCTGCGGTTCCGCTTGCCCATGGTTCCAGGTACCGGCAACCATCTGTGAATCTCACTGCCCGCTGCTGCCGCCTGCAGTGCAGGAGCATGGGTGCCACAGCTTCCCCTGCACCCTGGACTCAGGCACTTCCAACTCCTCGTACTCGTGATCGCTGCCATCCACGGGGGGCTCCAGGGCTGCCCCAGATCGATGGAATTCCAGGTTCATGTAGTGAGTATGGAGCTTGGCCCTGGGGGGGCCCGGCTGGCCTTCTGCTGCCTCTCCTGATCCCGGAGCCCTGGTCTTCCCGAGCGTGGGGCGGGGGGGTGATCAGGTGCTGCTGCGAGCGCATAATCATACCCCCACTTGTCCGGCCGTCTGTGCGGGACACTTGCCAGGTTTATCGGCATCGATTTCCCTTACTGCCGTACGGTGGTCACGAAAACCGACACCGGGTTTATTGGTGTCGGTTTTCATGACCGGCGTATGGCAGTCACGAAAAACGTCCAGGTTCTTGCTAGCAAGGATGCGCTAGGGTCCTAGCGCATCCTTGCTAGCACGACCCCCCTAATTTAAATATTGCATGGCGCCCCCCTTTGGAGTGCCATGCGCGTTAAGAGAGCGGGTGCTGACTGTTCAGCGCCTGCTTTCTACGCGCCTTTATTGCATCGGCCCCTGAGGCAGGTGGGAAAGAAAGCATGAGGAAATAAAGAGCGAAGAGTAGGGGAGTGAGTGGAAGGAAGGGGGAAATAGTGAGTTTAGAGAAGTACAGAGGGATAAAAGAAACAGATGGGGAGAGTGGGGAAAAATGGGAATGACTGAGTATGGAGGAAGGGTGTGAGAATATGGGGGAGAAGAGAGAAGAAGAAGAAGCATGGGGGAGTGGAGTGGGGAGAAGGAGACGTAATATGGTGGAGGAATAGAGCATTGATCCTCCTATAATACACCTCACTCCACATAGAGCAACTGTAGCATTACACCCCATATATCCGTCAATGCCCCCACCACCACCACAATGCACCTACCTCCCCAATACAACACACTTCCCATACTAGGGATGCCAACTGGTTCCAGATTTTCAGGATCGGTTAATCTAGTCCTGGTTTTACCCCATTGCATGCTGGGATTTATTCTGATTTACCTATTGTATTCCCTAAGAAAATCAAGACTATAAGTACCTGCATGCAGGGGAGTAAAACCAGCACTGGATCAACTGTCCTGAAAATCTGGAGCCAGTTGGCAACTCTAAAAGCCACTCTTCTTCCCTTCCCCAGGAACAATTGCAAGACACTCATGCACATCATAGTGTTGTAAAACACACTATTTTAATTATCTTGGAATTCTACATTTCCTATATACTTCTAAGGGGATTTTTCAACTAATGAACTCTGTTTAAACTTAGGATACCAAAACTCAGGGAAGTGATGGTTCTTTTCAGATTTGACCCCACTATAAAATAAATTAATATTTTATGTGTAAGTGACTTTTTTTTTTTTTTTTTTTTTTGGGGGGGGGTAGATTCTGTGTTGCGTTAAATCTCTTAGCATGTCAGAGAGCATCATTGTATAAGGCCAGCTCAATAGTCTCCAAACCACAGCCATTCTATGTATGGAAATTACAATTTTGTTAACAAAATAAAATGTTTAAAATCCAACTTTATTAAAAATAGTTCCATAAGGAAAACTAGTCCATGAACATTATATACTATATTACAACCAAAATACATAGAAATAAATGTCAGCTAACAAGCTGCAGGTGAAACCTTTCACTGAATTAACACAAAATAATTTGTAATCACGGTTTGAGGATTACACTGTATTCACAAGGTAGGTGCAAATTGAGGTAAAGATGATATTGTCTGAATGCACAAGTATGATTGGTGGGATTACATCAGTGTTTGTTTTAAAAGTTGTCAACAGATTTAGAGGAAGGACAGCTAAGGAAGGAGTAAGGTGGAAAAACAAAGTTCTTGGTCCTGATCGGTGATTATTTGGGTAACCTTCCATCGCTACATTGTTTGCTGTAATTTGCAAGGAATTGTGAGAGGCATAAAATAATAAAGTAATAAAATTTGCAGGGGGAAAGGAGGAGTGGCCTAATCGTTAGATCAGCAAATCAAAAACAAAGGAAGTCATATCACCCTTCAACAGCAGTGTACACTTATTTTGAAATGATTTGAAAAAATGTAATATCCTACATCACACAAAGGAAACACTTATTTGCTTTATCACAAATGATCCATTTATTAATCCATTATTGTATACAAACATATGATTTTTTTTGGAGAAGAGACGGCTGAGGGGGGATATGATAGAGGTCTTTAAGATCATGAGAGGTCTTGAACGAGTAGATGTGACTCGGTTATTTACACTTTTGAATAATAGAAGGACTAGGGGGCATTCCATGAAGTTAGCAAGTAACACATTTAAGACTAATCGGAGAAAATTCTTTTTCACTCAACGCACAATAAAGCTCTAGAATTTGTTGCCAGAGGATTTTGTTAGTGCAGTTAGTGTAGCTGGGTTCAAAAAAGGTTTGGATAAGTTCTTGGAGGAGAAGTCCATTAATGGCTATTAATCAATTTTACTTAGGGAATAGCCACTGCTATTAATTGCATCAGTAGCATGGGTTCTTCTTAGTGTTTGGATAATTGCCAGGTTCTTGTGGCCTGGTTTTGGCCTCTGTTGGAAACAGGATGCTGGGCTTGATGGACCCTTGGTCTGACCCAGCATGGCAATTTCTTATGTTCTTATGTTCTTATGATTTAAAAATACCTTTCCATATTCCCCCTCATAATCTCATTCACACACCCACCATTCACACCACGGTGTTGTCGAGGTCATAGCAGTGGGGAAGGAATGGCAAAATGAAGTGTAACACCACACAAAATAAGAGAAAAGTGTACATTTTTATTATCATAATTTCAATTTTTCAGGAATGTGTCCATAGAATATAAAAACATACTAACACTCACACTCATTCACTCATTAAAAATTGTTGGGAAAATACACAATAAAGCCAGCATGTACAACTACAACACAAATATATGGTGTTATTCAATACAACATATAACCAATTCCCTGTGGAAATAACCACTTACAATCTATTTAAATGTTTAATTTCATTTGTATTGTTCCTTAAAGCTGGTCTCTCTTGCGTAATTCCTTTCTTTGAAAATCTCCGTTTTTAAGCTTGATTGCATACACGTGGTCTGACGTGTAAAACAATGGAGAAATAATAAAGATTCTTTTCCCAGGACAAGCAGGATGCTAGTCCTCACATATGGGTGACGTCACTGATGGAGCCCTATTGCGAGAAAATTTCTGTCAGAGTTTCTAGAAACTTTTGACTGGCACTGTGAAGCCACTGAGCATGCCCAGCATGTCATGATATTCTCTGCCACAGGGGTCTCACTCTAATCTTCGTTTTTCCGCGCTGCTCTCAGCATCGCGGTCATTGGAGCCTCTGAAATTTTACTCAGTTTCTGACTGAAAAGTCATTGTTAAAAATGTTCTCTCCCTCACGGGATCTCACTCGTTTTCTATCTCACCGGCTGGTGAGATATTTTTTCAGCGTTTATACTCAAAACGGTAATAATTTTTTCTCTCATTCATCGACGGCTGTCAATATCACCATGGCCTCAGGCTTCAAAAAATGCCCGGCCTGTAATCGGACCATGTCGGTCACAGACCCGCATCTAGAATGCGTCGTCTGTTTAGGTGAAAACCACGATATTTCTTCCAATCAGCAATGTCAGGAAATGACACAGAAAGGAAGAAAACTTCAGCAGGAATAAATTGATCAACTTTTACACCTGCAACTTATTCCTTCATCAAAATCTTCACCGGCGGCAGGTACCAAGAAAATTATCTTGAAAAAACGTTGACCGGACGGTTCTGGGGACAAAACCTTGCCAACACCATCGACGGTATCAGTGCGATCGGAGACCGAGGTAAAGCCTAAACATAAGCATAGGCATCGCCATGCCTTGACATCGCTGTCAGTTCCCTCCCAGGAGGAACCGACCGAAAAGCAGCCGAAACACAAACACACCTCGTCGTCACCTAGGCCTCCCTCAGTGGAACCTATAATACTCTCTCCGCCTACACCGGTGCCGAGCGTTCCCCCAGTACCACAAGACTTGACGGCATTCATCAAAGAAGCGGTACAGCAGGCAATAAAAGAAAATCTGCTGACGACCACGCTGATGCCAGCGATATCGCCAATGCCGGTGACCTCCTCTCTACCTGGGACGTCACTGATGCCGGTACAATCGATACCGATTACAGCTTTAGTACCCGCGACGCCGCCAATTCCGGGTACACTCCCAATGCCGGGGAAATCCCCGATGCAGCTCACAGCGATGCCACTCATGACTACACCGACGATGCCGATGTCGATGCCTCCTCTTTTTTCAGAGTTTACATCGATTCAGATGACGTCATTGGTTCCAATCTCTGTGCTTATCGTTACTGCTGCACCATCACAAAAGAAAAGTGGTACATCAACGATACCCACTAAACAGACATCGAAAACACCGATACCTTCGATGCCAAAGACTACATCAGCGGTGTCACTTCCTCCTGGGGCTCCAGGATCCTCAGAAGCAGCACTATATTCTTACAAAAAAGATACCAGGATTTATTGGATTCTCTCCCAATTGACCCACGAGAAGAGTACGCTTCTCACTTTGCCAGGGCCTTCTGGTATTATTCCTCCACCTAAACCTGCAGTACCACAACCAAAAACTCCAGAATATGATACATGGAGTGACACTGCCTCAGACACTTCATCGGAAGCCTTTATGTCTGATCCCTCACCACCACATCCTAGAAAACAATCTCCTCCAGAAGATCTTACTTTTACCACATTTGTGCAAGAGACAGCTGACTCTATCCCTTTCAAATTGGAATCAGAGCAGGATTCGAGACAACAGATCTTGGAGGTTTTGCAATTCATTGACCCTCCAAAACAGGTGGTGGCAATTCCCATACATGATGTTCTCCTACAACTACAGCATCGTCTTTGGGAACATCCCTGTTCTGACTCTCCAGTAAATAAAAGGGTGGACACCATTTACTTAGTGCATTCCACTCCTGGATATCAAAAATCACAACTACCCCACCATTCAGTAGTTGTTGAATCAGCACAGAAAAGATCTAAAAGAACAAGAGTCCACTCTAAAAATCTTCCAGGAAAGGACCACAGGTTTTTGGACTCCCTGGGTCGCAAGGTCTTTCAGGGTGCAATGTTGAACTCTAGGATTTCATCCTATCAACTTTACATCACCCAATACCAAAGGAACTTATGGAAACAAATTGAAGAATTTATTCCATCTCTTCCAAATGAATATAAGGAGGCTGCACAAACTATTGTTAATAAAGGCTTAGAAGCCAGAAAACACGAAGTCAGAGCTGTCTATGATGGCTTTGAGACGGATTCAAGGGTAGCTGCATCAGGCATTAGTGCCAGAAGGTGGGCTTGGCTCAAGGCCTCAGACCTTAGGCCAGAGGTCCAGGATAAATTAGTTGACCTCCCCTGCATAGGAGACAATTTATTCGGATCCAAAGTGCAGGAAGCTGTGTCTCAATCAAAAGAGCACACAGAAACATTGAGACAACTATCCTCCCTCCCACAGGACCCCTCTACGCATCCTACCCATAGGCCTCCACGGAAAGACACAAGATGGCCTTTCTATCGTCAAAGGAGATATTATTTTATTTATTTATTTATTTATTTAGAATTTTTATATACCGACCTGCTCGATACACATATCGAATCAGGTCGGTTTCCATATAACAAAACAGTTGCTGTTAAGGCGTTACATAGAACAGAGTTTTTTAGAACATGAGAACGTATATTAAACAAAGTTTCTGAACATAAGAACGTGACTATTAAATAAATATCAATAACATGTCAACATGTCAAACAGATTTTAAAAGTCGTAAAAAATAAGTATCTACAATAGATAGTGAACTAATTGAGTGTATCAGGTAACGGTGTACAAAGTTGGATAGTAAGAACTGAGCATAACACTAGCTGATGAACTGGAGCATCTACAGTGGTGTCTTTCATAACCTGTGGGCTGTCCGTATGGGGACAGCCCACAGGTTACCCTCCTGCATATAGACCCAGACCCTCTAGAACCCAACAGAGACCACAACTAGGTCTCAACCTGCTTCACAAACTGGTCCTGCTGCAGATTTTTGAAAATTCACCCAGAGAGCTCAGCCTATCTTCAAATCCTCGACCAGAACTCCAAGTTGGTGGCAGATTATCCAAATTTTACAATTGGATACCAATAACAACATACCAATGGGTTCTCTCCATAATATCTAGAGGATATCAACTGAATTTCCTTTCAATTCCCACAGATTTTCCACCGACTCTAATTCATCTCAACGGAAATCACATACTTCAGTAACAGGTAGAATTATCCACCCTTCTGAAAGCCAGGGCTGTAGAACCAGTGCCCCGGTCTCAGCAGGGCAGAAGATTCTACTCCCGCTATTTCTTTATTCCAAAGAAAACCGGAGGCCTACGACCCATCCTAGACCTCAGAAATCTCAACAAATTTCTGAAGAAAGAAAAGTTCAGGATGGTCTCTCTAGGCACCATGCTTCCACTTCTTCAAAAAGGAGATTGGCTTTTTTCTCTGGATCTTCAAGACGCTTATGCTCACATTCCAATATTCCTTCCTCATCGCAAGTACCTGCGCTTCATGGTGGGTCATCAGCATTTCCAATACAGAGTACTACCATTCGGACTTGCCTCTGCTCCCAGAATATTCACAAAATGTCTGGCAGTAATAGCAGCACATTTACACAAGCAAGGTGTCCACGTCTTTCCATATCTAGACGACTGGCTCATCAGAAGTCAATCTCAAGAAGGAGCTCTGTCTTCTCTCAATCACACCATTACGGTACTCCACTCCATGGGTTTTCTCATCAGTTACCAAAAGTCCCATCTTACTTCATCTCAATTGCTCCAATTCATAGCAGCAGAACTGAGCACCATCCTTGCAAAGGCCTTTCTACCCGAGGATTTAGCAGAAACACTGTCCTTATTGGCAAACTCGATTCACCCAAGGAATCAAGCAACAGCTCATCAGTTTCTAACCTTACTAGGCCATATGGCCTCCACAGTTCATGTCACTTCTATGGCAAGGTTATCCATGAGGGTAACTCAATGGACTTTAAGATCACAATGGATCCAAGCCATTCAACCACTGTCCTCTCCAATCCAAGTAACCCACTAGCTACGTTCATCTCTACTTTGGTGGGTGAACAAGGACAACTTGCGCAAGGGTCTACCCTTCCAACAACCAGTCCCACAGATAACATTAACTACAGATGCATCCACCTTGGGTTGGGGAGCTCACATAGACAATCTCCAAACCCAGGGTACTTGGACAAAACTCGAAGCTACTTTTCAAATCAATTTCCTGGAACTTCGAGCTATACGTTATGCGCTGCATGTGTTCAAGGACTGCCTCTCAAACAAAACTGTTCTCATTCAAACGGACAACACAGTTGCCATGTGATACATCAACAAACAGGGAGGTATGGGCTCGTATCTCCTTTGTCAAGAAGCTGCACAGATTTGGGACTGGGCCCTAACACACTCAATGTTTCTCCGGGCCACTTATCTGGCAGGCATTCACAATGTAGTGGCGGATCGACTCATCAGTTCCAACCATATGAGTGGTCCCTGGATCCCTCAGTAGTGACCAGGATCTTTCAACATTGGGGACAACCAACAATAGACCTCTTTGCGTCACATCTGAATCACAAAGTGGATGAATTCTGTTCTCTACACACACAGAAGAATCAGCCAGCCAAGGACGCCTTTGCTCGCCCTTGGAACTCAGGCCTACTATATGCGTATCCTCCGATACCGCTCATAACCAAAACCCTTGTGAAGCTACAACAGGTCAAGGGGTCCATGATACTCATAGCCCCATATTGGCCTCGACAAGTATGGTTTCCCACACTTCTAGACCTCTCGGTCAGGGATCCAATTTGTCTGGGAGTAGCTCCCACTCTCATAACTCGGGATCAGGGTCGGTTGCACCATCCCAACCTTCAATCCTTATCCCTGACAGCATGGATGTTGAAAGCTTGATTTTACAACCACTCAATCTTTCAACCAATGTATCTCAAGTGCTTATAGCTTCACGTAAGCCTTCCACACGAAAGAACTATTCTTCGAAATGGAAGAGATTCACTTTGTGGTGCAGACAAAAGAATATTGATCCTTTCACTTGCCCCACTACTTCTCTACTAGACTACTTATACCATCTTTCAGAATCTGGTCTCCAGACTTCATCTGTCAGGGTACATTTAAGTGCAATCTCAGCTTACCATAACAAGATGGGAGATGCACCAATATCCACACAACCTCTTGGCAGTAGATTTATGAGAGGTTTAACTCAACTTAAACCACCAATTCGGCCACCAGTCACAGAATGGGACCTGAATCTGGTTTTAACAAGAATCATGCATTCTCCTTTTGAACCCATAGATTCCTGTGATCTTAAATTTCTCACATGGAAGACTATCTTCCTCATAGCCATCACATCAGCTAGAAGGGTTAGTGAGTTACAAGCACTTGTCACATACTCACCCTATACAAAATTCCTACATGACAGAGTGGTTCTCCGTACACATCCAAAATTCCTTCCCAAGGTAGTTACGGAATTCCACTTGAACCAATCCATAGTTTTACCCACATTCTTCCCAAGGCCTCATTCTCACCAAGGAGAAACAGCCTTACATACCTTGGACTGTAAGCGTGTACTATCTTTCTACTTAAACCGCACTGCAGTCCACAGGAAATCCAATCAACTTTTTGTTTCCTATGATCCAAACAAACTGGGTAAAGCAGTGGGTAAAAATACTCTATCCAATTGGCTAGCAGATTGCATACAGTTTTGCTATGAAAAAGCAGGCCTTCCTCTCCAAGGGCGAGTAAAGGCACATTCAGTAAGAGCATTGTCAACCTCAGTAGCACACTATCGTTCAGTGCCAATCCTTGACATATGTAAAGCAGCAACATGGAGTTCTCTTTACACCTTTGCAGCTCATTACTGTTTGGACAAACAAGGATGACAAGATTCAGCCTATGGACAATCTGTCTTAAAGAACTTGTTTCCAGTTTAATCCCAACTCCTTCTGCATCCATCCTGCTGTAATCTTTGGCTGACTCAATTTCAACAACAATACTTCACTGTTGCTTCTCTACGAAATGACTCAGCCTCTAACTTGCTAATCACCTATATGTGAGGACTAGCATCCTGCTTGTCCTGGGATAAAGCAAAGTTGCTTACCTTGTAATAGGTGTTATCCCAGGACAGCAGGATGTAGTCCTCACAGAACCCACCCACCACCCCGCGGAGTTGGGTCACATTTCTTTTTATTATTTTATTTTTGCTAAAGCTTATTGCTACATACGAGACTAGAGTGAGATCCCTGTGGCAGAGAATATCATGGCATGCTGGGCATGCTCGGTGGCCTCACAGTGCCAGTCAAAAGTTTCTAGAAACTTTGACAGAAGTTTTCCCGCAATAGGGCTCCATCAGTGACGTCACCCATATGTGAGGACTACATCCTGCTGTCCTGGGATAACACCTATTACAAGGTAAGCAATTTTGCTATATATGAAAATGGAAGGAAGTGGGACGTATAGAGCTACATGTGTATTTGAAACAACGGAAGAAGTGGCGGTTTGTGGCGCTGTTTCTGGTTGGTGGAACAGGACTGGGTGAGGTTGAGATTTGTTATAGGAAACATTGGGCAGAATTTTTTGGTATATCTTGTCTTTGAAAGGAGATATGGAGAGAAAAATAAAGATTTATCGAGACATCAAAGTTAAGGGCTGTTGAAGAATGTACAGCAATATGGAATCTAAGTGTATTAAAGATTGAAGAACATCGAGGGACGTTAAGTACTACAAAATGAGAAATTAATAGGAGAAATAGTACATAAGTACAATTAAAGAAAAATTATGAAAAATTGTTTATTATAGTCCCTGAGGACAAATGGGACCCTATAGTGTTGGACATTTGGATTTGTGAGTTTTAAAGAATGTGGTATAAATGGTGGGTGTGTGAATGAGATTATGAGGGGGAATATGGGGAGGTATTTTTAAATCATGTGTTTGTATACAATAATGCATTAATAAATGGATCATTTGTGATAAAGCAAATAAGTGTTTCCTTTGTGTGATGTAGGATATTTGTATTGGGGAACCTGTGTGCCTTCGGTGATATATTACCATTGAAAAATGTAATGACACACTCTGTTTCATTACATGTTATTTCAAAAGAAAACCAAAACGAAATGTATTGGGTTTTTCTTTTCAGAATGTAGTCCTGGCCTGGTCTCCAACCACTGCCACTACCACCAACAAACCCACTCCCTAGAACCAACAAAATAAAAAAATATGTACCCATATCCTAGATCTTCCCCTATTCACCCACCCTCCTGGACCCCATCTTACCCCATCCATAGGTTGCAAGAAGTTAAAACGGAGCAATCTCCAGTCATTAGAGCCCTGCCAGGTTCTGTTAGTGTCATTTTGTTATGCATCCTTATAACATATGGTTGTACAACATGGCATTGGCCTCAGGTCCATCTGGCAGCATTTTGGAAATTGAACTCAGCAGCATAGTAGTGACTTTGAAAAGCTCCTGGACCATGTTGATTTTTTGCAGCCCATGGATGGGATAAGATAGATTTGGGAGAGTAGGGGAATAGGGAAAGGCCCAGAAGTTAATTTTTTATTTCAGCAGCAGAGTGTTTGGTGACTCAAGGAAGGGGGAGGGAGAATTTGTCCCTTCATGTCCTTTTGTTTTCTTTATGGGTTGGGTTTTTTGGTTTTTTTTTACCATTTATTGTTGTTTTGTTTCATTTTTTCAAGTAACTGAAACAAAACAAAAAATAAATGAAAAACAAAATAAAGTAAAAATATTTTCCAGAAAATCTTTAGTAGATAGGCCCCTTAGATTATAAACTGTGTGGGGATAGGGAAATACCTACTGTACCTGAATGTAGCTCACCTTGAGCTACCAATAAAAATGCGAGCGCTAAATAAAAAAACTGTGCCATGAGACCATGGTCTTTATAAAGTTCCTTTGAGTTTGATCTTTTTAACTTTAAATGTCTTACATTCCTGCATAGCTTTGAATTTATCATTTAGAATCATGTGTTTAATCTTTTTGAAGGCATGATCTTGCTTATAAAAAAGATTCTCTTGCAGTTATATCTCATTCTTCTTCTGTAATGTATGTTCTATTGTATTCAGTGGAGGATTATACATGTATTTACTTTCTTAATCTGTTTCAGCGATATAGCATGTCTTCACATGCAAACCTTAACATTTAGTGCAAGAAATGGAAGACGGATGCTGCACTAGTGAAATAGAGGGAGAAGATTGGGTTAACAGGTGGCTCCATGCCACCTAGGTTAGGCTGGGTCAGTTTTGGTTTTGACCTATTTTATATATGAAGGATAGCTCTATAATTTCCCTAAGGAAAGCAGGACTGATTTTTCCACATATGCACTTGAGTAAAACCAGGACTGACTCATACTGTTTTCAATGACATGTAGTCATTTCATAACACTAGGAGAAGACAGTGTCCATTGCAGGGGCATGGAAAAAAATGTGAAGGTTATAGCACATGTATTTTAAGATAAACTGAAGATTTCCATTTAAAAGGAAAACACATGAAAAGTAGATTGAAAGAGCAGCAAGGAAATAGTTTGATTTCCTACTGTTTAATTTCTTGAAGAGGAGTTTATTGTTAGACTGACTTTGCTTTGATTGATAGATTTTTAAAGAATGTTTAAACTCTGTGGTGGTTATACTACTGTTTCTAATAAGCATGAGTGGATTACAATATGAGGTGGAAACTATAACAATAGCAGCAGTGAACTTAAAAGTAGTGTTTCTTATGGCGGTCACTAGCTAGAGAAAAAGATATTTATATCTCAACCACATTAATACTGGAGGATTTATTTTAGTAAACTGGGAAAAATCCATAACATTACAGTGAATCATATTCATTTTCTGGCTGTGATACAGGAAATATTTAGTGCCAGTTATGTTTTGTTTCTTAGTGATGCAGTCCAATAAGGTTAGGTTCTCTCACATCGTGTCCTGTTACACAAATAAACCTCTATATTGAAAGTCTAAATTCTGAAAGGAAATTTACAGTAGTGCTGCAACTATCATGATTGAGGGTAATACTGACAGTTATGCCCAGCCAGACAATTTTGCTGCAATAAACACGTATTCACCAAAAATAACACATAAATAGTATTTTTCTATGGGACCATCATATAAACCCCAAATATTAGTATCTTTTAGAGCATTAAATGTGCTCCATCGATAACTCAGAGGGGTACGGTTTTAATCATTGGTCCAGTTTTTGTGTGAAATGCTTTTAAAAACCTTTAAAAAACTGGACCAATGATTATTAAAACCGTACCCCTCTGAGTTATCGATGGAGCACATTTAATGCTCTAAAAGATATTAATATTTGGGGTTTATATGATGGTCCCATAGAAAAATACTATTTATGTGTTATTTTTGGTGAATATGTGTTTATTGCAGTCTATTTTTTCGTATCATCCACTAAAGCTTTTTCTATACTATTATCAGCCTGACAATTTTGGCATTATATTGTCAAGGAAGCTGCCTGATTCCATAGTTCACAGATGTACAAAAACTGGAAGTTGAGAGCTTAGAAGTTCACATTCACAAAGGATCTTATGAATTGGGAAGTTTTGTTGACATATTTTTCCACATTTTGCTTCCCAGTAGTTGACTGATTCTTGATCCTTAGGTCATGTGAACCTGGAACATAATGTGGCAAACCTTCCTGGTCTGGCCACCAGATGTCACTGTCCCTGTCATTAGAAAACACTTTGTAAGGAACCATTCATACTCTCAGTCCCTCCCTCCTGGAGAGACTGGATTGGATGCTTGAAGACTATTTAGCCCAGCCATTTTAAGATACACTGAGTTCAGTTTGAGGAAGCCATCAAGGAGTAAAGATGTATTTTTTCCACACTCGGGCTTCGCAGCTTTACCCAAAGAAGTTTCTTTTAGAAGTGACACTTCCCAATACACTCCATGCCTGAGGGTCCTTTTTATAATTTACAGATAGAATGACTTTTAAGTCTGATACCCTTTATGAGCAAAAGGGCTCTCACCGAGTGACCAAAGACCTGTGAGCCTACTCTAACCCCTAGGCGGGCAAGCATCAGTGATGGATCCTGCTGCGAGAGACAGGAAAGGCAGTAGAGATATCCAGTTTAAGCTTTAAAGTTTGTTTTTTTTTGACTTAAGAAGAGTGGGGAGGTTTTTGGATCCATCTTTATGTTATATGTACGGGCACTGCCCAATGGTTTTTTGTTCACTGTGAACCGATACGATGTGCGAACGGATATCGGTATAAAAGAAATGTTAAATAAATAAATAATAAATAAATCTTCCCTACTGGGATTTCAGAGCGGAAAACTTACCTGATCCCACAGACTTTTCCCTAAGAGAAATCCCTCAGAAATATTAGATAATAAGGATGAAAGAATCATTAACAAGGGAAAAACAAGAGCAGCAGACCCCAACCAGACCTCTACAACTACAGGGCTAGGACGGGCTGGGTGTCTGAGAAGAAGATGTTCAAAGTTGGGATTTTTCAATAAAGTTGTGGAAACCTCCTCTAGGATTCCTGCACAGCCCCTGGGAGAGTTTCAACAATTAAGATCACCATGGGCCTTACCAAGAGGTCTTGCAAAAGGACACCTACCTACCCAGAATCATACCTGTCCCATCAGTCAGATGTAAATTCACACTTCTGGATAATGGACTTTAATTTGAGTATTAATCAATAAACTTTATTTTAACACCCAGACCTGGTCCTGTCTGAATCATTTCAGCCTCTCATCCCATGAGAAGCACCTACAGTTCTTAAACACACTGACGACCTTTCAATATCTGGGCCATAAGCAAGAGCTTCCCCCTACAAAAAGAATCTCCCCCCCCCCCTCCAGGGATTGAGAGTCAGCGTGGGATGTAACATGCTAGTCGGAGCAGCCCCTGAAGTTATAAATTAGTTGTGTGCCCTAAGAAGCAGCAATCCTCCAAAAAAAGGGATTACAGTAACATACATAGTAACATAGTATTGATGGCAGAAAAAAGACCACTTTTACCTGTGCTCAAAAGGGACAGCTGTCTTGGCCCCTGTATAACAGGGGGGGGGCCCATAGGTAAACGCAGCCTGGAATGTAAGGTTTGCTTCTCTTAACATCGACAGGCAACAGCTACAACTTTCTTTCAGTCCAGCACCAAATTTTGAAGGTGCCTGTGTGCTGTGGCACCCAGACAGCACCAATAGTCCTGTGCCTAAGCTGATGCAAACTGGTCTTTCTCATGGGGTACCTATTACTCTGTCACTACTGCAGCAGCGGATCTTAGTGCAGGGTGCAGTCAGAGACCCTCGTTTCCTGCTTGGTCTTATCAATACAGGAAGGACAACTGAAAAAAGTTGAGATCAGTCGGGTACAGTTACAGTATGCGGTGTATCCATCTACTGATAGTCTGTGCTGTGTGGTGCAGAAGGAGAGAGATGGGTGCTGCCACAGGCTCAGACTAATTTTCAGCCCCTGCTGTGATTATAAGTAGGCACTGAAGATGTAGTGTGACGTAAGATCATATCACCTCCCTCCACTCTAGATGAAGGGTTTAGGAAGGAGTGGGGCGATTCCCTTTGTAAAAGCCTGAACTCTTTTTGGGCCAGCACTGGTTTGGATCACTGCTTGACAAGGTTGACTTGGCCTATTGGACGTTCAGGCATCCATGCTTTATTGGACCAATCAGTCCATTCACATGGTAGGCCAATTAGAGGTGAACAACCTTTTTTCCCAGGAGCTTATGATGAATTGGCATGTAAAAGGATGAGCTGTGCAAGTGAGCTGGATCCTGCCCCTCCCACGCAGTTCGAATCATAATCAAGTCTGTCTAGAGATCTATGAAGTACCATGTAGTTCAAATCATTGATTTGTGAATTGTGCAGTAAGAGTACATAAAAGCCAGGCTGCTGCCCATGGAAATAGAAGGAATAGGAGTGAATAGGAAATTGAGAGGGACTGTGTGATAAAGAAGCCTGATGGATGGATAGTTGCATGGGAGGGGGATGAGTGAGGATTGAAGGAAAGAGCAGGGACTCAGAAATTAGTTTAAATGGGGGAGGGTGAGTGAGGACTGAAGGGGATGAGGCAAAGAGCATGAGAAGGTGGGGTGAGAGAAAGCAGGCACTGGGAGGAAGTGGGGGACTTGCATACTGAGAGAGAGAATGAGCATTAGAGAGAGTTGCCATATGTTGGGAGGAAAGAGCATAACTCGGGGATTTGCAGTTGGAAGGAGACATCAGGGACTCAGAGATTATACTGGGAGGGGAGAGTCAAACAGGGATTGGAAGTTTGAGCAAAAGAATGGGTAGAGAGATGCCCTGGGAGGGAAGAGGAGAGCAGGGATTTGGAGATTGGAGTGGGTGAGTGGGGGCAGGAGGATTGAGTGAGAGAGCAGGAACTTTGGGCTTGAGGGATTGGGTGGAGGGGGAGAAGACTGAGAGAAAAATGGCGAAAAAGAGACTGATTGAGCAGTTCTTGCATCTTCTTAGGTTATATTCCTCAGCAAAGGAATATAAAAGCCAAACAGATATATTGTCATGAAGATTCCTACATAGGCGGTATACATGTCACTGTATTAGATGTGCCTATAAACGATCATTGTATGCCAACCGAGAAAATTTACTATTGACATCACAAAAATCTCTGTTGTTCTATCTTGTGTGTGCTATTCCATTTTAAAAATATGCTTCTGGAATGTGCAAACATTGGCAGCTATTCGGGGGAGTGATACTGAGGTCAATATTCAAAGCTGGCTGTTTAAGTAACTTAGCCGGATATAACTTATCCGGCTAAGTTACAAATTGTAATTCAACAACATGGTTAAGCTACTCAACATATGTGTATATATCCACACTTAGCCATATAAATTATAACTGGCTAAGTTTAGACCTGCTACTTTTGTGTACGGCGAGATATGCGTGTTTAAGGGCACGCGCGTGGCCCTTTTAAAATCTACCTTCAGTGAGGATCTGTTTCTGATCTGCCAGTGTGACTGAGGTGAAGGATTATGCTAGTTTGTAGGGATGTGTAGGACAAAAATTTCATTTTGGTTCAGGTTTTCATATCTAGGGATTATTATTTTGTTTTGATTAATGTTTATTTTGATTTGGTTTGATTCCCACACTAAAACATTAAAAAAAAAGACCCCCTCCCCCAAAAAAGCCAAAATAGGCCTCCCTGAGGCCTTCCACCTGACCTCTTGTTTGCCTAAAGAGTTGCAGGGTCTGGGCCTACTTGGATGGGCTCAGCTGAACTCAGTCAATGCCTCCTTGAGCCTTTCCAACCTCTTTCCAGCCCTGCAAGAGTAATCACAGGGCCCAGGCTGACCTGGCCGGGCTGAGCCCACTGATGAGGCTTATATTCAGTCTGAAGCTTCAACCTTGCATAGGCCTAGGGCATGATAGGTCACCGCAACCTCGACCTAAACAAAGGACAAGCTTTGAGACCTGGCCCCAAGACCTCAGCCTAGGCCTGGTACCAGGGCCTAGGATGGACACCAGAACTTTGGTCTCAGCTTAGGCCAAGGACTGATGCAAGGGCTTGATCCAAATGCCTGGGCCTCAGCTCAGGCTCAGGCCCAATCCTGACACTGGGCCCAATCCGAAAGCCAGGTCCTGAAGCTTGGGCCTTAACTTGGCCCCAGGGTGATATAAAGACCTGGGCCCGGAGGCTGGGTCCCAATGTCTGAGTCTCAGCCAAGTCCAAAGCCTGAGCCCAGGCTCGATGCTGTGGCCCAGTCTGGAAGTCAGATACCTATACTCAATGCTGGGGATAGAATTGGAGACTGGGTCCCGATGCTAGGGCCACAGCTTATGCCATGGCCTGGTCTTGAGGCTGGTTCCCAATGTGTGGGCCTTAGCTTTGGCTCAGATCTGATACTAGAGACTGAAGTGGAGGCCAAGTCCCAATGCTGGTGCCGCGCCCTAGCCCCAGGCCCAGAGACTGGATCGCAGGCCTCATACATGCAGTTCTCTTCTTTCTTCTTTCTAATGATGGCATCTGCTGGGGATGTGCCTCAATTAATTAACTCATTTAAACTGCCAAACAGAGAAATAGTGCCTTCCATTGAGGCAGAAGCTGCTGGAGATAATGAACTGTGGCCCATTGTCAATAGATGCCATCATTTAAAAAAAGAAAGAAGAAGATGGTGCTTACGAGGCCTGGTCCCCAGCCTTTGAGCCTGGGCCTGGGTGTGGCATTGTGCTGTGGCCAAGGTATCAGTTCCTGAACTCCAGATTGCCCCAGTGTCGGACATGGGCCTGGGCTTTGACCTAAGCTGAGGCCCAGACATTGGATCTGGCCTCCAGGCTGGGCCCTGGTGTCACTCCTGCACCTGCGCCATTACATCAGATCCCAAACGGACAAGATAAGTCTTGCCCTGGTAAAACTTTTGGGCCTAGGCCTTTGCTCAGGTCTCAGTAGAAACCCCGGCATTGGGCCTCATCCTAGTCCAAGATCTCAGCATCATGCTCGAGTGTAGAAGAGGCCCGAGCCTCAGGCCTACGTCTAGGCTGAGGCACAAGCCCTGTGCTCAGATGTAGGCCGAAGACCCTGCCTTAGGCCTCAGCTTATTCCCTAGGTAAAGCCCCTGCCTCTTGGGTGGGGGGGGGGGGGAATTCATTCATTTCTTTTTGAGAACGATACAGTAAATTTTGTTATTTCCTATTTCGTTCTTACAAATGCATATCCCCAATGCATATATCTCATACAAATCTGCAACTTCCATGCATATTTCTTAATCCTATTCCAGAATAGCCCAGCTTATCCCTTTTTGACACTAGTAAAATGTATGCTGTGAAATGGAATGCGCGTACTTTTATATTTGATTGTTACTCCTATGTACATAAATTCACAGGCACAAGTTACAAGTTGCAAAGAGAAGCTATAACTTTGCATGGCTGAGTTTCTGCAAGTTATTTTGTATAATTTTCAAAGCAAACTTATACGTACAAGTATGTTTTGAAAATTGGCATAATTTATACATTACTGCCACATAAGTTACCCATAATGTTACACAATTACTTTCTAAAGTGTATTTTTATAGTAGTCTGTGATAGCCCACTTGCAGCTGTCATGTTAAAATTATGTATATTAAAATATCTTATAACTTTTTCTTCCTAAGTGTCCTACCTGAAATTCATCTTCATATCTGTGATTTAATATATGTGTATCTAAAATCCCCCTAAAAAGACGCATCTTGTTTTACAAATCCTTTTCTGTTTCCTCCTCCTATTCAAGTCTACACTATTATTGTCTACAGTTTTCCCTTTCAAAAATAAATGCACTCATTATTTATCATTTGAAGACAAGTACGCTGGGGAGATGATTTGACTATTTTATTTCATTGAGTTAAATTGCATTTGGTATATTAACCAAGGAAATGTGATTAGAAATTATCCAGATGTAAGTTTCATCTGTAAGGTTGAGATCAGAGCAATAGCATATGATGGGAATCAATTGGGCAACACTTTTAAAGGACAATGTTTAAAGTCATTTACCGGGTAAATGGAGATTTACTTCTAGGAAATTGGCTTGTTAGGAAATTGTCCTCTTTTGGCTGGCTAAGAACAAGTATGCTTTCCCCCTGGAGTGAGGGAAGATACTCCTGGGTGGAGGGCAGGGATAGTGTAGATTAGGAAATCATGAATTTAGATTTGATTTTCAAATCTGTGTCTTATTTTTCTCTAAATGCTTGTCCACACAAATTGCAAGTGCCCAGTCAGCACTCAGCATATACTTTTAGCCCTTTTTGGCAATTTTCAAAGGGATACTTGTAGTTTCTCTTTGAAAATTATTTACAGAATATGTGGGTGCTTTTTGTACCCACAGGCGAAAAACGGTGTCCCCCAGGAAATTATGCAATGTTTTCTGATAAAGAAGGGATCTCCCAATCAGCTAGCAACTGGAAGGTATAAAACTCATGGTTGCTCAAGACCCTTCATGTCATGAAGGTTTCCTAACCCTAGGAAAATGCCTGATTTGGAAAAATAACATTGTGTCTGACTGTAACTCACCTTGAGCTACCAATGAGAAGGTGAGAACTTAATATAATTAAATAAAGATGGATGACATCACTTACATATGATGTGCCCCTTGTGACAGCATCTAGGTCCCCTGTACCTCTAAGAAACAGTGTGACACAGTTTTCTAAGGAAAGAGAATGACCATTAAGGGAAATCCTTATTAAAGTTTCTCTTACTTAGAGCTACCTATCAGAGCAGAACTGAGATATCACTCTGCACTAATCATGTGTCCTTTAGACTTGAAGGAATCAGGTTAATATGACACAAAATGAATTGTACCAAGTCCATGAACCACTAACAGTTGTTACATAGAAGCATGTACAGTAGCACAGTAGATGTCCGCAGATAAAGATTAATAATTGGCACATCCAATCTGCCCAATTTTTCTGGCCCATCCACACTGCTAATGATCATCTTTCCTATCACAGAATCCCTATACGAAACCATGACACACTGGAACAAGTGCCTGCAATCGATCAATCATCTGCTCTCCAGCCACAACCTAGTCCTCAACAACAACAAAACGGAGATCCTAATCATCTCACAAGATAACAACAACGGGCTGCTCAATCCATCTATCACCCCCTTATCTTATCAGCCATCTCAAATTTAAGTCAATCTCCTCATGTGAGAGATCTAGGAGTCATTCTTTACAACCAGCTTAACTTAAAAAAATTTGTAAACACCACCACCACCAAGGACTGTTTTTACAAACTGCAAGTCCTCAGAAAGCTGAAACCACTTCTTCACTTCAATGATTTCTGTATGGTTTTACAATCCATCATCTTATCCAAAACTGACTATTGCAACTCCCTCCTGCTTGGACTCCCGGCCAGCACCATCAAACCCCTCCAGATGGTTCAGAACTCCGCAGCCAGAATTCTTACCAACACCATCAAAAGAGAACACATCACCCCCATCCTTAAGAATCTCCACTGGCTGCCCATTAAATACAGGATCCTCTTTAAAGTGCTCACAACTATCCTTAAAGCCATACACAACATTTCCCTGCTCCACCTAAGCTCCCAACTGCGTCCACATACTTCATCCAGACCTATCAGAGGAGCATACAAAGGTACTCTATACGCCCCCCAGCAAAATCTTCCCTAAGGAAACGCACCTTATCCACAGCAGGCCCTACACAGTGGAAAGCTCTTCCTCCAGACATCCAACAAGAACCTTGCCACTTGATTTTTAGAAAGAAACTCAAAACTTGGCTTTTCTGCCAAGCTTTCCCAGGAACATAAAGCTTTCCCAGGAACATTAGCCCCTTGGTCGCATCCAGACTGCACCTTCCTCTGTTTATTCTCTCCTTTCTGACCTTATTTAAGGTCATTTTGGGCACGATGCACCCTGCTAGTATTTACCGCGGGAGATCACAGAGGGTTACTCACACAAGCTGCATTTTTCACCTACACCCCCTCATCATTGTACGGATTACGTTATTGAGTTAATTGTTTTGGCTTGTTTTCCGGACCAATCCTTATCTTAGCCAGAATTGTTTTCCAGACCAATCCTTATCCTAGCTAAAATTTGTTTCCCCTCCCAGTTTCTTGTACCCCTTGTTCTATGTACCTTGTACCTTGTTCCATGTACCAACCCCGGGCGATTTTTTGGTTCACTGTTTTAATGTTTCAATGTAAACCAATGTGATTTGTATGTAATACAGGAACACCGGTATATAAAAAAAAAATAAAAAATAAATAAATAAATACATTTGCAGGGATAAAAAATTAGTTTTAATTTCAAGGAGGATTTTTCATGAATCAAACAATTTAAAAAAACAAACAAAAAAGCAAAAAGGGGCCTCCCAAAGCCTCCCACCCCATTACTATCTCCACAACCCATCAATCCCACCCAGAAAAATGCCAGGGCCAGGATATCCCCTTGCCCACACTCACCCAGTCCAGTGGGGATCTGCCAGCAAGGCCTAGGCCCAGGCTAAAGCTTCGGCTTTACATTGGCGGAGGCTGTGGTAGGTCACCACTAAGGATGTGCAGCAGGGATGGATTCGTCCCATTCGGTATTATTATTTGTCGGGATCCAAATCCATTGCATCCGTTCTCGGGGGACCCCGATCCATTCATTAGTTACATATGTATTTGTTTCCCAAAAAAAACCACATCCCAACCCTTTAAATTTAATTAACTACAACCCACCACCCTCCTGACCCCCCTCAAGACTTGCCAAAAGTCCCTGGTGGTCCAGCGGGGATCCTGGCGCGATCTCCTGCATTCGGGCTGTCAGCGGCCAGTATTCAAAATGGCGCCGATAGCCTTTGCCCTTACTATGTCACAGGGGCTACCAGTGCCATTGGTCGGCCCCTGCCACATGGTAGGAGCACAAGATGGCGCCAGCCATCCATTGCTCCTACCATGTGTTGGTGCTCTTCTGCCTTTCTTGTATATTTTCTATTCTTCGTTCTCTTTAGAAAATGCTTGTTTGAAAAGCCATGTTTTTAAACTTTTCTTAAAGGTTTTGAGATCTCTTTGTAGTCTGATCTCTAGAGGCATAGTGTTCCATAAAGCGGAGCCTGCTAAAGATAGGGCCCTTTCTCTGACTTGTGTTAGTCTCGCTGTCTTTACTGAAGGAATGGTTAAGATAGCTTTGTTTGCTGAATGAAGGTTTCTGTGTGGGACATGCACTTGTAGTGCTGTGTTTAGCCAGTCCGATTTTTCATCATGTATTAGTTTATGTATGGTACATAAGGCTTTGTATTTTATTCTGTGTTCAATAGGTAGCCAATGCAATTCAGCTAAAGTTTGTTATATGGTTCCTCCTTCTTTTTCCGGTTAGTATTCTAGCTGCTGTGTTTTGTAGTATTTTAAGTGGTCTTAGTGTTGTATTTGGGAGTCCTAGTAAAAGAGCATTACAGTAGTCAGTGCTGGAGAAAACCAGTGCCTGAAGTACTGTTCTGAAATCAGCTGGTGTTAGTAGTGGTTTTAGTTTTCTGAGGGTCATGAGTTTTGCATAGCCTTCTTTTACTTTTAGCGATATGTGTTGTTTAAGATTGATTTCTGCATCCATTACTATTCCAAAGTTCCGTACTTTTTCAGCTAGTTTGATTTTCTGGTTATTTTTGAGTTATTATTGGAGTATGGATGATTTCGATATTTTTTCATTCTAAGTGTAGAAATTCTTTTTTTTCAATATTAATCACAAGTTCCATTCGGTTTAGCAGTTGTTTTATAATGTCTAGGTACCTGTTCGCTAGGTTTAATGTTTTCTCTAATGTGTCCTCGATTGGTAGAATTAATTGAATATCGTCTGCATAGATGTAATTTATGATTCCCAGACCTGCTAGTAGATGGCATAAGGGTAGCATGTAAATGTTAAAAAGCATTGTGGACAGAGCTGATCCCTATGGTACTCCTGTTTTAAGTTTGATTTTTTTCTGATAATACATTGTTGATCTGGACTTGAAAGAATCTATTGTTTAGGTATGAACTAAACCAGTTTATTGTTTTGCTGTGTAGTCCAATTTCTTCTAGTCTTTTTAGTAGTATTTTATGGTTTACTGTGTCGAATGCTGCTGATAAGTCCAGCATTAATAGATAGAGATGTGAATCGTGTCCTCGATCGTCTTAACGATCGATTTCGGCGGGGAGGGGGAGGGAATCGTATTGTTGCCGTTTGGGTGTGTAAAGTATCGTGAAAATCGTTAAAATCATGAGCCGGCATACTAAAACCCCCTAAAACCCACCCCCGACCCGTTAAATTAAATCCCCACCCTCCCGAACCCCCCCCCCCAAATGCCTTAAATTACCTGGGAGTCCAGCGGCACACTAAAACACGGCACACTAAAACCCCCTAAAACCCACCCCGACCCTTTAAATTAAATCCCCCACCGTCCCGAACCCCCCCTCCATGCCTTAAATTACCTGGGGGTCCGTAGCCTTAAATTACCTCCGTAGCGGCGGTCCGTAGCTAAATCGGGGGAAGGGGGAGAGCAGGAAAAGTGGCACACTAAATCGTGTAGTCTTCAGCCGCCGCCATTTTGCGGCATACCGGGGGTGTGGCGCTGGCCCGGGGGCGTGGTCGAGGCCTCCGGACCAGCCCCTGGATCGGATGACGGCACGCCAGCAGTCCGCTGGCGCGCGTAGATTTATGTCTGCTTCTAGCAGGCGTAAATCGAGGGACAAAGGTAAGGGGGGGTTTAGATAGTGCCGGGGGCGTGGGTTAGGGAGGGGAAGGTGAGGGGAGGGTGAAAGAAAGTTCCTTCCGAGGTCGCTCCGATTTCAGAGCGGCCTCGGAGGGAACGGAGGCAGGCTGCCCGGCTCGGCGCACGCAGGCTGCCCAAAATCGGCAGCCTTGCGTGCGCCGATCCAGGATTTTATAAGATACGCGCGGCTATGCACGTATCTTATAAAATCCAGCGTACTTTTGTTTGCGCCTGCTGCGCGAACAAAAGTACGCGATCGCGCTCTTTTTTAAAATCTACCCCTTAGCTATTAAGGGAAGATTCGAGACTGGGCAGTAGTTGTTCAGGATCATGGGGTCACTGTTTTTTTTCTTTATGATTGGTTTTATAATTGCCCCTTTTAGTATATCTGGCATTTTTCCTTCTTCTAGGGATAGGTTTATGATCCTAGCTAGTGTTAGGGAGACTGTGTTAGCTGTTTTTTTTAAGTCAAGTGTTGGTATTGAGTCGATTTTGTGTGGAGCTGGGTTTAGGTTTTTTAGAATGGATTCTACTTCTAGCTCTGATATTTTGATGAATGACGACCATTGGTTAAAGTCTCTTTTTTGCATTTTGATTTCTTGTTTGGTGGTGTTTGGCAATTTGGATCTTAAGTTCATAATTTTGTCACTGAAGAATTTGGCTATTTCATTGCATTTTGATTCTGGTAATTTTTGAGATGATTCTTGTTTGTCATTGGTGAGGTTTGAATCTATGGAGAATAAGGTTCTTGGGTTGTTAGCAAATTTATCTATTTTACTGCTGTAGTTTTCTTTCTTCACATTAAAGATTTGTTGTTTGTAATAAGCTAGTTGTTTTCTGTATTTAGTTAGGGTTTCGGTTGTTTTTTTTCCATCTTTTTTCTATTTCTATTCTATTATGTTTATTTTGCTATTTTTAACTAAATAAACATTTGACAAAATTAAATTCATGGAAAATCAAACCCTTGAAAATAAAATGAGACAAATTTTATTTCTTTCTACCCCTAGTGTCATGTGCCTAGCACTAGTCTCAATCAGTAACTAAGGCTCTGTGCAGAAGGCTGAATTCTAATACTTCAAGTGTTGTGCACCCCGTCCGCGCTCGGCCCGCGAATGGGCCTGCTCACCTTCCCAACTCCTCGGCAGGTCTCGGCTCGGCCTCTCCCGCAGCTGCAGTTAGCTCCTTGAGTCCTCGGCGTCCCATGACAGCGGTCGCCGGGCCTTCCTCGACGCAAAAGGCCTCACGATGGGGCTCGGCACTCTCTGTGGCATCGGCCCTGCCCCTAGGCATGCGTGGAGACCACTCAGCCCCTTAAAGGGCCAAGGGCAGGTCCAGGCTCCGCAGTGCGCCCTGATTGAGCACAGTATATCAGGAAGTTTCTGCCTTGGCAATCAGGTCAACATCGTGTGTATACTAGTTTCCCTCAGTGTCTCATCGCTTGTTCCAATCTTTTTCCAGTGTCCATCTGTTCCAGCGTCTGTCTATTCCAGCATCTGTCTATTCCAGCGTCTGTCTGTTCCAGCATCCTCCTGTTCCAGCGTCCTCCCATTCCAGCGTCTGTCTGTTCCTGTCTTCCCTCAGGTAGTACCTCTTGGATTGACTCTCTGGTACTGACCTCTGCCTATTCTTGACTACACTGACCGCTGCCCGGATACTGACCTCTGCTTGTTCTTGACTATGCTGACCGCTGCCCGGATTCTGACCTTGCCTGCCTCCTTGACCATGTCTGATCTCTGGAACCTGACCCCTGCTTTGGCTGACTACTCTCGGACTGACTTTTGGAACTTGACCCCTGCTATCACTGACCACGCTTCCTTGCTCTGCTCCCAGCCTTGTCATCGCAGACACTGTTCTGGCCTTCCTTGATTCCACAAGTCTCCAGTCGACATTGACCATGCACTCTTGATTCTGGTGGGCACACCTCTCTACTTCCTATCCAGGAGACCCTGCGAGGCCCATCTAAGTCCAAGCGGCCCAAGTCCCCAAGGGCTCCACCCAGGGGGGACCTCGGGCTTCCAGTGGTGAAGCTCCAGCTAGCCTATGTCTCCTCCTGTGCTCCACCTCCTGGTGGCAGGTGCTTCCTGGGCCAAACCAGGGATCCACTCCTCACTGCCTCAGGACAAGGGTCCACCTCCAGGCGCAACATCAAGCTTAACTGTGTCTTTGACAACAGTATCAGGATCTTTCTCTTTAAATCAAAACAAAATCTAGAAGTAGGTACTTATTCCCTTATATCAATTCTTGTAATGTCCTATTAGTGTTTTCAAAAGCCCTGCACAATTCCAGCCTCAATAATTACTCAGAAAGCCACAGCTCAGTTCCCCGAAGCCTTTTATTTATTAGATGTTATCTAATCTTCAACTAAGCACTAACAACAGTTTGAGGCATGTATTAACACTGCTTAAGATAGCTCAACCTCTGGGTTTCCCAACCAGTTTGGAGGACAAGAAGAAAGGTACAACTCATAGTCCCTTTAACTCTGAGCTTGTTTGCTCAAATTGAGTAGATTCCATGCCAGAATTTCCAGGGGATTGGCTAGGGCAATCTTATAGTCTGGAGTTCTAACTATATGGCTTACAGCACAAATTACAATCAATGACAGGGTACATTTCAAATGTAAATATTCAGGATTTTCCAACACCATAGTTCCCCAAAAGCCTAAAACAAAACTAATTAAGCATGGCTCTAAAATACTGAACTCTAACCATATAAATACAGCAGTCCAAATGTTAGAGATTTCAAACCACAAATGAACCAATCAACAACATTCAAACTATTAACAATACATTGGTATGTCTGTGAGGGTATTGTTTAGCTTGTCTCTCACAAACTATGCTCTATCAATAACTTTAAACTTAAAGTAAAGCAAAAACTCCTCTTCTTGAAATTGGTTATAGGCTTGATTAGAGTTTCATGTCATCTGAATAAGCTAACTCGATACAATTTTCTTTATATTTTTCTTAGTGCTGTCTCTTATGAGCTGTGCTATATCAAAGCTAACATTCTACAGTGTTTTTATTAGGTTAATACAGAGTCTAACAGGTTGTTTTTCCTACACAAGATCCCAAATTCCAAAGAAAATGTAATAACAGTTTCCCTGCTGTTTTTTAGGAAATAGAAAACTTGAATGTCCATCTGGTTCTGACTCTGTCTCCTCCTCTTCAGTATTGTACTCTATGGTTAAACCAGACACCATTCCTTCTGTCCACCTCCTCTCGCTTGCTGTTCCCCTCTCGTTCTTTTTATGGGGACTAGCAGCCTATTGGTGGGCTGATGAACTTCCCTCTGACTCAGCCCTTGCCGGCACCACTTTCTCAAACTAGGTGCTGGTGAACCTGCGAGATATAGTCCTGTTGGAGTGGCCATCTTAACCCCAACTTCAAACGGTTCCTGCCTCAAATGTCAAAGATGTCTTTCACGCACAGACCAATATTAATACCACTAAATCATTACATCCAGTTAAGTAGCAGCTTTGCCACTATGTAGATGGATAAGTCTTAAAAGACGCTACTTATCTGGCTAAGTAACGCCGTTAAGACTTATCAGGCTAACTTGAATATATTTTTGCATGTATATTTTACATGTGTGCGAATGTTGCTGGGTAGATTTATGTGTATTTTCTAACCTGTACATATATGATATGTACAGGTTATAAAATACTGGGGTGTATTTGCTCGAGGCCACATACATGTGCATTTGGGTGTGCGTGCAGGTCTTTTAAAGTTATCGTCCCTATTTTTACTGTTGTTCCGATAAACAACACACAATAGAAATAGTCTCTCTGCCTATTATCTCACACACAATCTCTCACACTCTCTGTCACTCCTACACACATTCTCTCTGAGAGGAGAGGATCACCTTGCTGGTGGCTGAAAGGAATCAGTAAGTTTTTGCTTGGGACATTGACATTGACTTTTTTAAAAGTATTGGGGCAAAGTTAACTATTTGGGAATATTATTTAGTGTGTTTGTGCCTTTAATAGTCAGGCAGTGAATAAACAAGTTAGACTGTTTGCATTTTTATATAGTCAGTCAATAAGGTAGCAGTAGGTAGGCAGTGAATACACAAGTTAGACTGTGTATTTTTAGTCAGTCAATAAGGTAGCAGTAGGTTGGCAGTGAATAAACAAGTTAGACTGTTTGTATTTAGTCAGTCAATAAGGTAGCAGTAGGTAGTGTGTTTATTTTTTAAAAGTCTGCCTGACTATTAAAGTATCCTCCAGACTTTTAAAGAGCTAAGTGTTTTATTTAATAATAACTGAGTGCATTGTATTAAAAAACAAAAACACCACAAAAAAAAAAACCCACAAAAAAGTAGCCAGAAGCTAGAAAATAAGCTAGGAGCAGTATATACCAAAGTAAAAAAGTTGAATAGTTCAGCTCAGTTACTCACCTTGGAAAGGTGTTGAGGTAGTGTGATTAGGTTTGAATAGGGAACAACATTTGTTAATCAAGGAAGCTGTGAGTCACTCAGGCTGACTAACTAAAGTTAGACTGTTTGTAATTCCCAACCCTCCCACCCCAAGCTCATCCCTTAATTTATAGGCAGGTGCCACTTGCACAAAAAAAAAACAAAAAAAAAAAATCCATCAACAAAAACTTTATTGAGAATTCGATCAGACCCCAGTAGGCCACAGGACTTGGTGAGAGAGGTAACGGTGGTGGGGCCGCTTGGCAATAGTGATCATAATATAATCAAATTTGATTTAATGACTGGAAAAGGAACAGTGAGCAAATCCAAGACTCTCGTGCTAAACTTTCAAAAGGGAAACTTTGATAAAATGAGAAAAAATGTTAGAAAAAAACTGAAAGGAGCAGCTACAAAAGTAAAAAATGTCCAAGAGGCGTGGTCATTGTTAAAAAATACCATTCTAGAAGCACAGTCCAGATGTATTCCACACATTAAGAAAGGTGGAAAGAAGGCAAAACGATTACCGGCATGGTTAAAAGGGGAGGTGAAAGAAGCTATTTTAGCCAAACGATCTTCATTCAAAAATTGGAAGAAGGATCCAACAGAAGAAAATAGGATAAAGCATAAACATTGGCAAGTTAAATGTAAGACATTCATAAGACAGGCTAAGAGAGAATTTGAAAAGAAGTTGGCTGTAGAGGCAAAAACTCACAGTAAAAACTTTTTTAAATATATCCGAAGCAGAAAGCCTGTGAGGGAGTCAGTTGGACCGTTAGATGATCGAGGGGTTAAAGGGGCACTTAGAGAAGATAAGGCCATCGCGGAAAGATTAAATGATTTCTTTGCTTCGGTGTTTACTGAAGAGGATGTTGGGGAGGTACCCGTAATGGAAAAGGTTTTCATGGGTAATGATTCAGATGGACTGAATCAAATCACGGTGAACCTAGAAGATGTGGTAGGCCTGATTGACAAACTGAAAAGTAGTAAATCACCTGGACCGGATGGTATACACCCCAGAGTTCTGAAGGAACTAAAAAATGAAATTTCAGACCTATTAGTAAAAATTTGTAACTTATCATTAAAATCATCCATTGTACCTGAAGACTGGAGGATAGCAAATGTAACCCCAATATTTAAAAAGGGCTCCAGGGGCGATCCGGGAAACTACAGACCGGTTAGCCTGACTTCAGTGCCAGGAAAAATAGTGGAAAGTGTTCTAAACATCAAAATCACAGAACATATAGAAAGACATGGTTTAATGGAACAAAGTCAGCATGGCTTTACCCAGGGCAAGTCTTGCCTCACAAATCTGCTTCACTTTTTTGAAGGAGTTAATAAACATGTGGATAAAGGTGAACCGGTAGATATAGTATACTTGGATTTTCAGAAGGCGTTTGACAAAGTTCCTCATGAGAGGCTTCTAGGAAAAGTAAAAAGTCATGGGATAGGTGGCGATGTCCTTTCGTGGATTGCAAACTGGCTAAAAGACAGGAAACAGAGAGTAGGATTAAATGGGCAATTTTCTCAGTGGAAGGGAGTGGACAGTGGAGTGCCTCAGGGATCGGTATTGGGACCTTTACTGTTCAATATATTTATAAATGACCTGGATTGAAATACGACGAGTGAGATAATCAAATTTGCAGATGACACAAAATTGTTCAGAGTAGTTAAATCACAAGCAGATTGTGATAAATTGCAGGAAGACCTTGTGAGACTGGAAAATTGGGCATCCAAATGGCAGATGAAATTTAATGTGGATAAGTGCAAGGTGATGCATATAGGGAAAAATAACCCATGCTATAATTACACGATGTTGGGTTCCATTTTAGGTGCTACAACCCAAGAAAGAGATCTAGGTGTCATAGTGGATAACACATTGAAATCGTCGGTTCAGTGTGCTGCGGCAGTCAAAAAAGCAAACAGAATGTTGGGAATTATTAGAAAAGGAATGATGAATAAAACGGAAAATGTCATAATGCCTCTGTATCACTCCCATGGTGAGACCGCACCTTGAATACTGTGTACAATTCTGGTCGCCGCATCTCAAAAAAGATATAATTGCGATGGAGAAGGTACAGAGAAGGGCTACCAAAATGATAAGGGGAATGGAACAACTCCCCTATGAGGAAAGACTAAAGAGGTTAGGACTTTTCAGCTTGGAGAAGAGATGACTGAGGGGGGGATATGATAGAGGTGTTTAAAATCATGAGAGGTCTAGAACGGGTAGATGTGAATCGCTTATTTACTCTTTCGGATAGTAGAAAGACTAGGGGACACTCCATGAAGTTAGCATGGGGCACATTTAAAACTAATCGGAGAAAGTTCTTTTTTACTCAACGCACAATTAAACTCTGGAATTTGTTGCCAGAGAATGTGGTTCGTGCAGTTAGTATAGCTGTGTTTAAAAAAGGATTGGATAAGTTCTTGGAGGAGAAGTTCATTACCTGCTATTAAGTTCACTTAGAGAATAGCCACTGCCATTAGCAATGGTTACATGGAATAGAATTAGTTTTTGGGTACTTGCCAGGTTCTTATGGCCTGGATTGGCCACTGTTGGAAACAGGATGCTGGGCTTGATGGACCCTTGGTCTGACCCAGTATGGTATTTTCTTATGTTCTTATGTTCTTATGTTCAGAGGCATAGTTTGGGAGAGATATGGGGACATTGCTCTCCCAAATGCTCTGAGTTAGCCCTCCCTTCCTCTTATCAGTATGACCTCCCTAACCTTTGCCCTTTCCCAAACTAAGCCAACAAACTATGCCTCTGTTTCTTTCCTATACTCTGTCTTGCTTTTTGCTCAGTCTCAGTCTCATGCACACTCTCAATCTCTGTCTCTGTCCTGGGCCCTCTTTCTCTGCCAACAAATAGTCCAGCTCCTTCAGGTAATCCAAACTCTAAAAATTGACCCTACCCCCAGGCCTTCACCTACCCAAAGCCCATTTTACACCATTCACAGATCCAAAATTCCTAAATGGGGAAGGAGAAATCCATACACATTCCTGCACCATTTGCTGATTTCTGATGTCATTTTGTACAGAAGCACAGTGATGAGCCTTTCTAACATATAGTAGCATAGTAACATTCTAAATGAGCAGGTAAAGACCCAAATGGTCCATCCAGTCTGCCCATCAATTTGCTTGTGTGATAACTACTGCTCCAAGAAGGTTACCCCCATGCCTTCTATTAAGGGTTGAAACTGCTGCTCCATGCAGTTTACTCGCTGTGCTTTCTGTTAAGGGTAGTAACAGTCACTCCATACAGGTTACTCCCTCATATCTTTTGTTAAGGCTAGTATAGTGACATAGTATATGGTGGTCTCTCCTTTCTTCATAAACAAACTCCTACTCAGTTACTATACAATGCAATTTAACAGCAACTTTGTATCCACATACTCGTAATAGAACTGGTAGGTCGAGCTATTGCACAAAATGTTTTTATTAGAAATTTTGTAGAAATTGTTTTTGTTTGTTTATATCTTTTTTTATTTAAGATTCCAAATCAGGTGTTTGTTCATAAAAAGTGGTTACAAAGAAATTGACAAATGTAACAATAAACTAGACAAGCATTACATATGGATATCGGTAGCTATAATACAGGCATCCAGGACATCACTCACTCGCATCCGTCCTTTCACAATATAAATAACACACTGAACAATAAGTTTGGGTTAACAAGGCCGCAGCTTTAATAACCTGGAGGCCCGAGCCCCCCATTATCAACAATACAATTTAAACCAACAACTCCCGAACAACATCCGCCGCTGTGCCAGCAAGATGATTCCTTCCAGCCTCGCGGCTCGCCACATGGCCCCCGCACCAGGTTCAGACTCCCACCACCTGCCAGCAAAGGAGCCAACCCAGTGGGCCTCCGCCGCCAACCAGCAAGAAACCAGGCCTGCCAGATGACTCCCGCCGCCTGTCAGCAGGGAGCCCGCCACCAACACTTCCAGTTGTCAAACATTTCCATTTGCCAGATACAATACTCTTAACAGGTAACCAGAGCATTAAGCTGAACCGGCTCGGGCCATCCGCCACAGACACGGGCATAACATGCCCCGTGACCCCCCCAAAGATGCGGCCTCCCGCTACAAGGGAAAAAACTCCTCCAAGGCCTCTTGGATCGAATTCAGGAACAGGTCCATCCCAATAAAGGACAAATGAACCCCATCCTTTCCAAAGAGCCCTGAGACCTTCCCCCACGACCAGTCGTGCCGCACATGCCTGCCTCCCAACTGCACCAGCCAGGAACCAATCTGCTGATTGGCCTTCGACCGGCTTCTTCGCCAAATCACCTTGTCCGATTCGGCAGGCCGTATGATGATGTCAGACCAACACACCACAGCCGTGGGTAACAGCATGGAGACCATCATAAGATCCTTCCGGACCATGCTAATGAACTGACGGCCTGGCATTTTTCCCCAATCGTTACCCCCTAAATGAATAACCAAAGCACGCGGTTCCCCCAAGTGGTCCCGACCTCTCCGCACACACGGGATCAGTTCATCCCACCCCATACCCCGGCGCCCCAGCCAATGTACACAAGCCCCCCTTTTGCATAAGTCCAAGTGGGGCCCGTACGGCCGGCCGCAGGCATGTCTGTGGGCCCAAAAGGTATAAGAATGCCCAATGATCCAGGCAACCTTTCCCGCAGACGCCGCACCTGCAAAGAAACAAGAGTTAGAATTCGCCTACGCCAGCCCCCAAATCGGGGCGGACATACCCCTGAAAAGCAGTCGAGCGCCAACGCCCAATTCTTTGAATCACGCCCCCCGGCAAACCTGCCGCCGCCGCCGCCGTTGCAGCCCCGATCCGAAACGAGTGAGTCCCGAAGCGACCGACATCCAGACCCACTGCCGTCAAGGCCGACCGGAGTACCATCTCAAATTGATACTTGGTCAAGGGACGACCATCCTCATGAATCAGAAACTGCGCCATCCCCGGCACCCGGCAACAACAATACCGTATTGCATTGTCCACGGGACACGAACGGAGACCCGGAACAGCACGCAACGCGACCGATAACCCCTTTCCATGCTGATCAGTCTTAGACCGGGGAATACACAAATCTACCGTTCGGGTTGTGACCCTCACATGCTGCGCCAGGAGCCCCAGAAAATCCGTGCTGACACCGGACCGTGCCACCAATTCACTGACCCGGAATGCCCCGAAGAATGCGAAAACAAAGGCCACCCGGAAAAGCGACGTCTCGTACGGCGAGAAGCAAATGCCAGGCAAAGCGTCCCACAATCTTAACAAAATGTCATGCGTGATCGGTAACCGCCTGTCCTTGCTTCCCCCAACTGACCGCGCCGACCCAATCAGCACACGGCGCACAAGAAACCGCCCCGACGGGAACCCCCACCCATGAGCCCGCATGAAAAACGAAAAACCCGCCAACTGTCTGCCCACAGTCGCCTTTGAACACCCGCTCTCCCTAGCATGTTCCAAAAACCGGAGCAAGGGACCGTCCGACACGGGCCCCCCTGACCAACCGTCGGCCGCCAGAAACCCCGCCACCCTTCGGGCGCCACCCACGTAACTTGACCAGGTGGATGGAGCTCATGAAGCTCGCAGCATGTTCCAGGCCTTGGGGAACCGAATCTCCAAAGGGAAGAAGGAACCATCGCTCCATACGCGTCTGCCTCCGGCGCCAATTCCCGAAACAAGTCCCACTTGAAACGAGAAAGAGAGTCGGCCACACCGTTAGCAACGCCCGGCACATGCTTAGCCCAAACAGTTACATTTAAGGACATGCAACACAGAATCAACTCGCGTAGCAGTTCCGACACCCGCTCACACCTGGCCGCTCTCCGGTTGATGACTTCCACCACACCCATATTGTCACACCAAAAGATCACCCGTCTACCTTGCAGCCGCGGCCCCCAGATGTGAAAAGCCACCACGATCGGAAATAATTCCAAAAATGTGACATTCTTCGTGACACCGGCCTCCACCCACTCCACCGGCCAACGAGCTGCGCACCAAGCTCCCTGCAGGTAAGCTCCAAACCCAAAGGCACCCGCCGCATCCGTAAATAAGTCCAGGTCGCGATTGGACAACAGGTCAGCCTGCCAAATAGCGATTCCGTTAAACGCAACCAGGAACTGCTCCCAGACATGCAAATCCTCCCTCATAGGACCCGTCACACGCACCCAATGATGGCGCTTTTGCACGCCCGCCATAGCCCGAATAAAGCGGCGCAAAAACGCCCTACCCATGGGAATCACGCGACACGCAAAATTTAAACTCCCCACCAAAGACTGTAAGTCAAACAGTGTCAGCTTGGACCGCTGAAGCGCCTTCGCCACCAAGTCCCGCAACCGGACAACCTTCTCGGGAGGCAATCTCGATTCCCTAGCAACCGAATCCACTTCGATCCCCAGAAAAATCAACTTTGTGCAAGGACCTTCAGTTTTACCAGCCGCCAACGGAATCCCAAAGTCCTGGGCAACCTCCTGAAAACAGTGCACCAAAGACAGACAGTCGTCGGACCCAGCCGCACCCACAAACAAAAAATCGTCCAAATAATGGACCAGGTTGGGGGACCCCGACTGCCGCCCCACCACCCAATGCAAGAAAGTGCTAAACGCCTCAAAATAAGCACACGCAATGGAGCAACCCATCGGCATGCACTTATCAAAATAAAACCCCTGCCGAAACCGAAAACCCAGTAAATGGAAATCCTCCGGGTGAACCGGCAACAACCGAAAAGCCGATTCGAGGTCAGTTTTCGCCAACAAAGCACCCGGCCCGCAACGCAAGATTACCCGCACCGCCGAATCAAAAGAGGCATACCTCACCGAACACATGTCCTTCGGAATGGCGTCGTTCACGGACTTGCCCTCGGGGAAGGACAAGTTATGAATCAACCGATACTTACCCCGCTCCCTCTTCGGAATCACTGATAAAGGGGAAAGCACAAAGTCCGACAACGGAGGCGAAGGAAAAGGACCCGCAATGCGGCCCACATCAATTTCCGCCCGCAACTTAGCCTCCGCCACCGAAACCAAACGACGAACCGAGGGACAGTCCAACCCCCCCACCCTCCGGAACCCGCCCCTCACACGGAATCCGAAAACCCTCCAAAAAACCCCGGGTCAAGAGCTCCGCCACCTCACCGAGGGGGTAAACTCTCAGCCACGGGCGCATAGCTGCCAACCGAACTGGAGTAGCAGCCTTCCGTAAATCTTCACTTCCCAGAACCTTTTGCCCCGGACCCGGGCAAAGGAGAGTCGCCCGAACGCTTCGCACATTTGGAGGCCGGGTGACCCGCCCCGCAGGTAGCACAGGCATGTCGAAATTTACAATCCGTGAACTGGCACGTGGAACGATTAAACCGCCAGCAGACATCGGACAGCCCGGAACCAACTTTCCCCCCACCCGTGGCAGGGAACCCTTGACGAAATGGCCGGTTGAGCACCGCCCCCGACGACGAGCCCAGCCCCAAAGTTCCGGCAGCAGTTTTGGACGCCATTTGGGTTAACCACAAACCCACGTCCTGGGTACCCCAAGACATGAATTTGTTCTCCTCCATGCGGTCTCGAAATCGCTCATCGTAGTTAAGCCACGACCACACGTCGTAGGTCTTAACCACCGCCAATATCGCGTCCGCATATGACAACAAGGGGCCATACTGCGTGGGATCCTGCCGACCAATCACGCTCGCAAAACGCAAGAACGCGCGGGTCCAGTTGTGACTATTTCTAGCCACCTTCACCTGCGTCCCCGGGAAACGCTCACTCTTCCCCCGCTTTTTCTTACCTTTCCGCTTCCCGCGGCGCCCTTCCAATAACTGAAAGATATCAATAAATTTTCGCCTACGGATCTTTCGTCGCACCGTCCGCGGCACTTCCTCCCAGAGCTCCGTAAGGGCAACTAGCGCCGGGGTCCCCCGCTCGGCTGCCCCCACCTTGGAAGCGCCCGCCTCCGAAGCCCGGGGGCCAGATGACACAGAGGAGGATGAGGACGAGGAAGAAGAAGATGACGAAGAGGACCCCGATGAGCTATCCCGCCTCTTACGTCTTTTAGACTTAGATTTCCTTACGACAGCCGGGCGAACCCGGCTCCCCTCCCCCCCCCCCCACTGCCAACCGGGAAGAGGCCAGTCGCCTGCCCCGGTCCGATCCCTCCTGCTCCCCATCCGTCAGAGCCACCGCTGTGTCCCCACTCCCCGGGACCTCCCCCCCCCCTAGGAAAAATGATTAACTCACCCTGCGCTGGTGCACCGGCACCCGCAACTCCTGGCAGGCCGGACCGTTCCAGCCGCGTCCTCCGTTCCGCAGACCCCTCCTCATTCCGCCACTCCTCCATCCTAGAAGGACCCGGCACCTCATCTCGCGCTTCCGCCTGCGGAGAAACAGCAGCAGGCGCAGGAGAAGGAAACAAACCCGAAGCAAACCGCCCCCGGCCCCTGTCACCCCCTGCACCCGCCACCGGCAACACATCTTGACCCTCATCACAAGGCCCTACGCTCGCCCGGCCCTCAACACCCAGCGCCTGCCCAGGACCCGAGCCCAGAGCCCTACCCCTGGCTGCCAGAGGAGGCTCCTCAGACTGTCCCCATGAGAAACATTGTGCCCTCGGAACCGAGAGCGGAATCCCCCCACTCCCTGGAGCCTCCCTGTCAAACTCCCGACCGCGCCCAGCTGCCAGAATCTCCCGAGCCACCACGTGCCTCTCCCTCCGCCACCCCGAGGGGGATTGCGGCGGGTCCTCGGACCATTCCCACCACTGACCCCCTTCCAGCATGCTCCTCGGCCTACCAGCTCCCCACGCTGGACGCTCACTAGCGCCCCCCACCGGCGGGCTGTAGGGAAACGACTCCCCCTGCCGATCCCCGGGAAGAGCGAACTCCGGGTCGACTGACCCATGAAGCCCCACCCCGGGGAAAACGGACCCAGCGACCGCCCCTCTCCTAGAAACAGTCACCCCACGCGGCCCCCCCCGGCCGACCCGCAGCCCCGGCACCTGGATCCGAGGCCCCTCCCCGCAGCCCTCCCGGGGCTCACCAGCTGAACCTCTCCCTCGCCCCCTCCCCCCTCCGCGCGCCCTCGAGCGCGAACGCGACCCACGTGAGGGCCTACCCCTAGGCCCGCCGCGCAACGGCCCTACCGAGGCGGGCACCTCAAAAAACACCGGGCTCTCGGCCCGCCCCTCTTCGTCGGCCCTCCCAGCCGCCACAAGCCGCCCCCCCATCAGCCCCGCCTGCCGGCTGCACGCCACTCACCGGATCACACCGCCCCCAGCCAGCCCCGCGGTCCAGAAAGGCCTCCACCGCCTCGTCCTCCGACTCCGCAGGAATCCAGGCAGCCTCCTCCGAGTCCAGGTCCGGCACATCCATTCCGGCGCCGCCGACGTCCAGCCTCCGTCACCGCTGCCGACACGCCCGCACCCGCGCGCACGCCCGCCCTATCAGCTGCGCACCGAACGGGAGGACAAAAGGCAGGGGAAAAAAAAAAAAAAACAACTTTTCTTTCCCTTTTTTTTTTTTTTTAAATTAGTATCGCCGCCGAAGCGCCGCACCGTCCCTCGCACCCCGCGAACGCACAAACCGCCCGCGCCAACCCAAAACAACGCCTTCCTCCCGCACCCCAAACAACGGCCGTCTACGCTCCCGGAGCGGCACGCCGAGAATGCCGGCTGTGACCCTCCACTCCGGGATAGCCTGAGGGACCGCCCACTGCTGCTGGCCAGCCAATCCTGACCAGCCAGCACAGCAGGAGCCCTCGGCTCGCGACCCCCTCCCCCCCCGGCTCCCCGTGCTCTCCTAACCTAACCTCCCCGTGACCTCCGGACCCCTCACTCACCTCGCGTCCCCCCCGGGGGGCGGTCCCGCCCCCCCTACGGACCAGGCCAGCTCCCAGAGTGAGCCTGGGCCCGTATTATACTGGTCTGCCGGTCAGGGAGACCGTCAGACCTCTCATAATAGAAACAGCCAATAAAAAATTCAGCAAACAATAAACAATACGTGTTCTGGTTGGCAGACAACAGGTCGCAATCAGCCTGAGATGAACTCAAATCTATAACAAATCAAGTGCTACAAAGTCCATAACATACTGGTGAAAGAAAATGTAGAATATAGCATAAGGAATTCCACCAGTGGTGGATATTCGAAGCTGGAACTTTAGGTGTTCTTTGTAAACCGATTTGATATGATCAAGATCATGAAAGTCAGTTTAGAAAAGAGTTAAATAAATAAATAAAAATAAATATGTCTAATTTATTTAGTCTTTATTTCCCACCCCCTTGCCTACCTCCTCCTCCCCTACTAGCTCTCAATATGATTGTTAAGAAACTATGGAGCATAATCATAAACTTATCCATAAAGCATAGAAAAAGTGTCTCAAAGAGAAATAACAGGAAAGAACGGGATGGAATCCCGAAATTCATATCAATAATCGATTTTGAGTGGTCCCTCACTGATGATCGAGATCGTCCTTATAGACCAGATGTCAGGTACTGCCGTGCTGTGATCGGCCTACGTTTCGGGGTAGAGAGCAGTGAATCTTTTCTGATCTCAGCCGACTGTAAGGCCAAAAAGGGGGTCCCATAGGTTCTTAATGCTGTGCCGTTTGGGTTTTGTAGCTGTCTTAAACAAAATAAAGTCAAAGGTAGCAAATTTAAGCATCTTATGTAACCAATGCTGATATGCTGGCGCCAGACCGACAATATAGTCTGCTTTGCCATTAGAATCGCCAGGTAAAAAAAGGTTCTTTGTGCTGTTTGGATACCCATCTGTGTGAAATTAATCTTCCCAAATAACCAAATTTGTGGGAGGTCTGGAATATCACATCCAAAAATCCTGGCATTTAAGGCCAGTATGGCTAGCCAAAAATCATGAACCTTGGGGAAAGACCAGAAACAATGTAAGTAATCCCCTTCTGAAATCTCACATTTCAAACATAGAGAAGTGTTACAAATTTTGAAGTGTTAAGCTTTCTGTTTAGAATAATAATATTGCCAAATAAATTTAATTTACAGTTCACATAGAGCAGAATTTACTGAGGTTTTAGGTACTCTTTTCAGATATTCCTTAATGTCTGAGTCCGATAGATCTAGTGTAGTATATTTCTCCCATTTCTTTAAGATGACCATGAGGGTGCAGGTAGGAAGTTGCTTCATTAGAGTTTTCACAAGATGGGAACATTTTGGCTTGCCTTGTGAGGGACCAAGCAGGGTGGCTTCTAAAAAACTGTGTTGTTCTAGATGAAATTCGTGTAAACCGTGCGAGATTATATAATGCCTAATTTGTAAGTAGAAAGTACTCTGTAGAAGCCAAAAATCCACAACAAACAAACAAGCAATGATTTGGCTGGGAAAAGAACTCTATGTTATTATCTCTAGCAACCGTCATACATGACCACAGTGAGCTGGGTGGCTTATATATGCAAGCTCGTATAGCTACTGGGCTTGACTAATCATAGGTTGCAGAGAATTATTTAAGAATGCTGACACTGTGTGCAAGGCTACTACTGTGTAAGCACTTATCTGGTTCCACATGTGTCAAATTGATCCTGAAGGGCTGCTCCAACACTGCGGTGTTTCGGAGTATTGGACTCCTTCCTCAGGGATCCTTCAGGTGAAAATAACTTATAATTCTGTGTGGAAACAAAAAACAGTTCTTAATTATGCCTGTGGGGCTAAAGAAAACAATGAGGCAATGTTAGGCTGGTAGGACAAACTTACGTGGCCTCTTGGTCGCAGTCATTATGAGACATTATAAGAATCTCTGGACATTCATTTTTACATCTAGCACTTTTAGTGATATTTCACAAGCGTGCATAATGACTGCGACCAAGTGGCCACGTAAGTTTGTCCTACCAGCCTAACATTGCCTCATTGTTTTCTTTAGCCCCACAGGCATAATTAAGAACTGTTTTTTGTTTCCACACAGAATTATAATTTATTTTCACCTGAAGGATCCCTGAGGAAGGAGTCCAATACTCCGAAACACCGCAGTGTTGGAGCAGCCCTTCAGGATCAATTTGACACATGTGGAACCAGATAAGTGCTTAGACAGTAGTAGCCTTGCATACAGTGTCAGCATTCTTAAATAATTCTCTGCAACCTATGATTAGTCAAGCCCAGTAGCTATACGAGCTTGCATATATAAGCCACCCAGCTCACTGTGGTCATGTATGACGGTTGCTAGAGATAATAACATAGAGTTCTTTTCCCAGCCAAATCATTGCTTGTTTGTAATTTGTAAGTAGGCATAAAATTCAGAGTTTAGCAATCCATATTTGTCCTGTAGGTCATTGAAACTATACAGCTGACTAGTGGCACCATTAATTAACTGCCCCGTGAATTTTAAACCTTTGTCCGCCCAGAAACTAAATAAGGTATTGTCTATTCCCGGTATAAATTGTGGGTTGCTGCAGATTGGAATCAATGCTGTCACTTTACTTGAAATTCCCCATGTAAACTCTTAAGCAATCCCACACTTGTTTTCCAGATTCTAGGATTAAACATTATCTAGTTTTCACTGGGATCATCTGCATTGGCAATTGGATTTAAGCTCTAAGGGCTAGACCCTCAAACCAGGCACGTAAGTGTGTTATAGAAGAGTGATAAGAGGTCTCAGCAATCAATCCTTAAAATGCCTCAACATACAAATTTAATTATATTTTTTAAAATCAGGGCATGCTAAGCTCCCATTTTGTAAAGGTTCATATAGATAACAAAGTGCTATTCTAGCTCTCCATCCTTGCCATATAAACTTCCAAAAGATTCTGCAGAGCTCTTGAAGATCCCGTTTCTGCAACCACACCGGTAACATTTGAAATAAATATAACCAACGAGGAAGTTGTATCCTGCCAGAAAGTGAAATGGGTAAATGGGTAAATGGGACCATCTATTTAAGCATTCCTGGAGATTCTTCATCATTGGCCAGATATTACAGTGGTAAATCCTATTGATGTCTGGAGGAACAGTGGGAGCACTGAGAGGAGAGGATCACCTTGCTGGTGGCTGAAAGGAATCAGTAAGTTTTTGCTTGGGACATTGTCTTTTTTAAAAGTATTGGGGCAAAGTTAACTATTTTGGAATATTATTTAGTGTGTTTGTGTGTTTGTGCTTTTAATAGTCAGCAAGGCAGCAAATAAACAGAAGTTAGACTGTTTGTATTTTTAAATAGTCAGTCAGTAAGGCAGCTAGTAAGCAGTAGTTAGTGTGTTTATTTTTAAAAGTCTGTAAGGCAGCTAGTAAGCAGAAGTTAGAGTGTTTGTATATTAAAAAAAAAAAAAAAAAAAAGTAGCCAGAAGCTAGAAATAAGCTAGGAGCAGTGCATACCTAAGTAAAAAGGTTGAAAAGTTCAGTTCAGTTACTCACCTTGGAAAGGTGTTGAGGTAGTGTGATTTGGTTTGATTAGGTACCAACATTTATTAATAAAGAGAGCAGTGAGTCACTCTGGCTGACTAACTGACTAGACTGTTTGTATTTCCCAACCCTCCCACCCCTCGCCCACCCACCCCTAGCTCATCCTTTAATTTATAGGTAGGTGCCACTTTAAAAAAACAACACCTTATTGAGAGTTTGATCAGTCCGTGTAGGCCACATATAGTGAATTCACTAATATATTTAAAGTACATTAATTAGACACATTCCTACTCCCATAGCAACCTAAAACTTAAGAAGGAACTGAACAAATTTGAGATGAAGGCAGCAGTCCAGCAGCAAGAAGTGGGCTTCCCAGTCTTCTGCATTGAGTGTCAAATGTATGATTTTTTACCCGCCGGTGAGAAATTGTGCATGTGCATGCGATGCAAAGAGCTCCTGGCTCTCAGAGAACGAGTCCAATCTCTGGAGGCTAGAGTGACAGACCTGGAGGAGCTGAGGCAGACAGAGAGGTATATAGATGAGACATACAGGGATATAGTAGCCAAGTCCTAATTTCAGACTGGCAGCCCTGGTGCTGCCTTGGAGGAAGAAGTTCTCATGATTGGAGAGCATCAACCGGGTGCAGCAGGAAAGGATCCTGTAGCAAGGACCTACTCTCCAGGATATGCATTGTCCTTTCACACTGAGGATATCTCCCCAAGGCCTACTGCCCAGGAGGGAAGGGTTAGGTCGGCCGTCATAGTTGGTGATTTGATTATTAGAAATGTAGACAGCTGGGTGGCTGGTGGGCGTGAGGATCGCCTGGTAACATGCCTACCTGGTGCAAAGGTGGCAGACCTCATATGTCACCTAGATAGGATTTTAGACAGTGCTGGGGAGAAGCCGGCTGTCGTGGTACATGTGGGCACAAACGACATAGGAAAATGTGGGAGGAAGGATCTGGAAGCCAAATTTAGGCTCTTAGGTAGAAAGCTTAAATCCAGAACCTCCAGGGTAGCATTCTCTGAAATGCTCCCTGTTCCACACGCAGGTCACCAGAGGCAGGCAGAGCTCAGGAGTCTCAATGCGTGGATGAGACGATGGTGCAAAGAAGAGGGATTTAGTTTTGTTAGGAACTGGGGAACCTTTTGGGGACAGGGGAGTCTCTTCCAAAGGGATGGGCTCCACCATAAGCAGGGTGGAACCGGACTGCTGGCGCTAACTTTTAAAAAAGAGATAGAGCAGCTTTTAAACTAGAACAAAGGGGAAAGTCGACAGTCGCTCAGCAGTGCATGGCTTGGACAGAGATATCTTCAAAGGATACTAATGATGCATTAGAATTAGGGCATCCCGACAGTGAAGTTCCAATAATAAGAAAAGTAGTCCAAGTGCCTGTAACTAAAAACTCACCTGAGCTAAAACATTCTTTATTCCTATCAATTAAAAAGCAGAATGAAAATACAAACAAAAAACAAACTTTGAAGTGTTTGTATGCTAATGCAAGAAGTCTAAGAAGTAAGATGGGAGAATTAGAATGTATAGCAGTGAATGATGATATAGACTTAATTGGCATCTCAGAGACATGGTGGAAGGAGGACAACCAATGGGACAGTGCTATACCGGGGTACAAATTAGATCGCAGTGACAGAGAGGAGCACCAGGGAGGCGGTGGGGCGCTTTATGTATGGGATGGCATAGAATCCAACAGGATAAATATCCTGCATGAGACTAAATGCACAATTGAATCTTTATGGGTAGAAATCCCTTGTATGTCAGGGAAGACTATAGTGATAGGAGTATACTACCGTCCACCTGATCAAGATGGTGAGACTGACAGTGAAATGCTAAGAGAAATTAGGGAAGTTAACCAAACTGGTAGTGCGGTAATAATGAGAGACTTCAATTAACCCAATATTGACTGGGTTAATGTATCATCGGTACATGCTAGAGATATAAAGTTCCTGGATGGAATAAATGACATTTTTATGGAGCAATTGGTTCAGGAACTGACAAGAGAAGGAGTAATTTTAGATTTAATTCTCAGTGGAGCACAGGATTTGGTAAGAGAGGTAACGGTGGTGGGGCCGCTTGGCAATAGTGATCATAATATGATCAAATTTGGTTTAATGACTGGAAGGGGGACAGTAAGCAAATCTATGGCTCTCGTGCTAAACATTCGAAAGGGAAACTTTGATAAAATGAGAAAAATTGTTATAAAAAAAACTGAAAGGAGCAGCTACAAAGATAAAAAGTGTGCAAGAGGCGTGGCCATTGTTAAAAAATACCATCCTAGAAGCACAGTGCAGATGTATTCCACACATTAAAAAAGGTGGAAAGAAGGCAAAACGATTACTGGCATGGTTAAAAGGGGAGGTGAAAGAAGCTATTTTAGCCAAAAGATCTTCATTCAAAAATTGGAAGAAGGATCCAACAGAAGAAAATAGGATAATGCATAAGTGTTGGCAAGTTAAATGTAAGAAATTGATAAGACAGGCTAAGAGAGAATTTGAAAAGAAGTTGGCCGTAGAGGCAAAAACTCACAGTAAAATCTTTTTAAAATATATCCGAAGCAGAAAGCCTGTGAGGGAGTCAGTTGAATCGTTAGATGATTGAGGGGTTAAAGGGTCACTTACCGAAGATAAAGCCATCGCGGAAAGATTAAATGATTTATTTCCTTCGGGGTTTACTGAAGAGGATGTTGGGGAGGTACCCATACTGGAGAAGGTTTTCATGGGTAGTGATTCAGATGTACTGAACCAAATCACGGTGAACTTAGAAGATGTGGTAGGCCTGATTGACAAACTGAAGAGTAGTAAATCACCTGGACCGGATGGTATACACCCCAGAGTTTTTAAGGAACTAAAAAATGAAATTTCAGACCTATTAGTAAAAATGTGTAACCTATCATTAAAATTATCTATTGTACCTGAAGACTGGAGGATAGCTAATGTAACCCCAATATTTAAAAAGGGCTCCAAGGGCGATCTTGGAAACTACAGACCAGTTAGCCTGACTTCAGTGCCAGGAAAATTAGTGGAAAGCATTCTACACATCAAAATCACAGAACATATAGAAAGACATGGTTTAATGGAACAAAGTCAGCATGGCTTTACCCAAGGCAAGTCTTGCCTCACAAAGCTGCTTCACTTTTTTGAAGGAGTTAATAAACATGTTAATAAAGATGAACCGGTAGATGTAGTGTACTTGGATTTTCAGAAGGCAGTTGACAAAGTTCCTCAAGAGAGGCTTCTAAGAAAAGTAAAAAGTCATGGGATAGGTGGCGATGTCCTTTCGTGGATTACAAACTGGCTAAAACACAGGAAACATAGAGTAGGATTAAATGGACAATTTTCTCAGTGGAAGGGAGTGGGCAGTGGAGTGCCTCAGGGATCTGTATTGGGACCCTTACTTTTCAATATATTTATAAATGATCTGGAAAGAAATATGATGAGTGAGATAATCAAATTTTCAAATGATACAAATTGTTCAGAGTAGTTAAATCACAAGCAGATTGTGATAAATTGCAGGAAGACCTTGTGAGACTGGAAAAGTGGGCATCCAAATGGCAGATGAAATTTAATGTGAATAAGTGCAAGATGATGCATATAGGGAAAAATAACCCATGCTATAGTTACACAAGATTAGGTTCCATATTAGGTGCTACCTCCCAAGAAAGAAATCTGGGCGTAATAGTGGATAACACATTGAAATTGTCGGTTCTGTGTGCTGCGGCAGTCAAAAAAGCAAACAGAATGTTGGGAATTATTAGAAAGGGAATGGTGAATAAAACGGAAAATGTCATAATGCCTCTGTATCACTCCATGGTGAGACCGCACCTTGAATACTGTGTACAATTCTGGTCGCCGCAACTAAAAAAAGATATAACTGCGATGGAGAAAGTACAGAAAAGGGTGACCGAAATGATAAGGGGAATGGAACAGCTCCCCTACGAGGAAAGATTAAAGAGATTTGGACTTTTCAGCTTGGAGAAGAGACAGCTGAGGGGGGATATGATAGAGGTATTTAAAATCATGAGAGGTCTAGAACAGGTAGATGTGAATCGGTTATTTACTCTTTCAGATAATAGAAAGACTAGGGGGTGCTCCATGAAGTTAGCATGTGGCACATTTAAAACTAATCGGAGAAAGTTCTTTTTTAATCAACGCACAATTAAACTCTGGAATTTGTTGCCAGAGGATGTGGTTAGTGCAGTTAGTATAGCTGTGTTTAAAAAAGGATTGGATAAGTTCTTGGAGGAGAAGTCCATTACCTGCTATTAATTAAGTTGACTTAGATAGCCACTGCTATCACTAGCAACAGTAACATGGAATAGATTTAGTTTTCGGGTACTTGCTAGGTTCTTATGGCCTGGATTGGCCACTGTTGGAAACAGGATGCTGGGCTTGATGGACCCTTGGTCTGACCCAGTATGGCATGTTCTTATGTTCTTAACCCTGACCCCTAAGTATTTGAGATGGTTATCTGACCAACAAAGAGGGAAGCCTACTCCCCAACGCTGTTGTAACTGACCAAAGAAGGACATTGCCTCAGACTTCTCCCTATTAATTTTCAACCCAGAAAAGGATCCAAACCGTGTTTTATGAGCTAAGCTGGTGTTAGAGAGAAAAGCAGGTCAGTTAGGAAAATAAGCAAGTCATCAGCAAATGCCGCTATTTTGAAAGAAATGCGAGTTATTTCTAGCCCTTTGATAGTTTTATCTTCCAATATAACTCTCAAAAGTGGGTCCAAAGAAAGAACATATAAGAGTGGGGATAGGGGACACCCCTGCCTAACCCACCATTGAGGGGTAAACATTTTTGTGATAGAACCATTGACCAGTAGGTGAGAGGTGGGCTGTATATAAAGAAGGGATAAGTATTGAAGTATATTTCCCATGAACCCGTATCTACTCAGAACTGAGAATAAATAAGGCCAAGCTACCCTGTCAAAGGCCTTTTCCGAGTCAAAACTTATTGCAATGGACTCTAATTGATGGGAAGTACAGAAGGCCATTGCAGTTGTTAAATTTGCTATGTGCGAACTGGCCGATCTACCTTTTACAAACCCCACTTGGTGACTTGAGATTAAGGAAGGGAGAACTACACTTATGCATTTTGCTATCATATTAGCTAGTAACCTAAGATCACAGTTTAATAAAGATATAGGTCTATATGAAGCTGCTTGAGATAAATCATTGCCTGGTTTAGGTAATACGGAGATATACGCTTTATTAAATTCTGGCGGGAACGCACCTTTTGATAGACCATGTTGAAAAAAATTACACAAAGGCCCAGCAATTTGATTTTGTAAGATTTTAAAATAGTCATAGGAAAACCCATCGGGCCCTGAAGCCTTGCCTATTTTTCTCACCTTAATCACTGTTATTAACTCAGACGAAGAGATTGGTTTGTTTAACATTTCTGTTGAGGCATAAGTTGAGGTAACTTCAAGTGTTTAAAAAATTGTTGTTCCAGTATTGATCCCCCCCAACTTGATCCTCTGTATATAATTGTGCATAAAAGAATATCAAGATCTCCCCAATTTCCTCTTCTCATGTGGCCCAGCTACCTTGGGCTGTCTTTAATTTTTCTATATAGGTTCTATTACGTCGGGCGCTAATTAGATTTGCTAGACGTTTTCCCATTTTGTTCCCATATTTAAAAAAAATATATTCTGTAGCCTGGAAAGTTTTGACTGACCTTTGTTGTAAATAAAATTGTAGTTCCCCAAATGTGTTATGGTAACAGGCTATACTTGTGACTGAGGGGTCCTGAATCATTTGTTTTTTAATCTGAGCTAAGTCATTTTCCAATTGCAAAATTTTGGAAGTCAAGATCTTATTTCTGGATCTGAGATAGGATATTATCTCCCCTCTCATTACAGCTTTACTGGTGTCCCAGAAAAGAAAGGGATTGTCAAGGTGTTGTGCATTGTCCGCAGTGAAATGTGACCATTTATCTTGCAAGTATTTTTGAAATTCGAGGTTATTTTTCATATATGAGGGGAAGCGCCACCATGTTGAGTGAGAAGCCTGCCCTCCCAGTTGTATGTCCACTCAAATTGCTGCATGGTCAGAAACACTAGCATGCCCAATACTCACTTCCTGAATCAATGGGAAAAGCTTTTGGTCCCCAAAAATATAATCTATGCGTGATAATGTTTTGTGTACTTTGGAGACGTGAGTATAGTTTTTTCCTCAGGATGTAAATTGCGCCAATAGTCCATAATATGGAGACTTTTACAAAATTTTGCTAAGCAAGTAGGGGAAGAATCTTTTGGACAGGAAAGCGCTATAAAAGATTTGTCCAACTGGGGATCCATAATTGTATTGAAATCACCAGTTATCAGAAGCCATCCCTGCCTGATCTTCAGAATTTGGCCACTTAGCCTATGGAAAAAATTGGAGATGGTGTGTTGGGACCATAAACATTATATAACATGAAGTCTTTTCCATTTAGTCATCCCACAAGAATGGAGTATCTACCATCAGGATCATGTATTTTCAAGTAACAATTGAAAATGGATAGCCTTATTAATCAATATGGCCACTCCAGCTTTTTTGCCCTTAGCTGGTGAATAATACACCTGCCCCACAAAATCTCTGCATAGTTTTTTACTTTCATCAGCAGTTAGATGGGTCTCCTGTAAGCATGCTATATCAGTTTTAGTTCTACGTAAATGTTAAAGAACTTTTGCTCTCTTGATAGGATTGCCTAACCCGTTCACATTCAAACTAACAATCTGTACCTTAGAAGAGGTCATGGGTTATTTTACTGGGGAGAAAGAACAGTGGTTTCCAAATACCCACCCGAGAGTCCCCAGCCTAGACTCTCCAGCCCCAATGTTGGTTGTGGGCTCCCTCCTTCCTGACAATACCATATGGTTATATTACTATTCAAAAGTATAGTAGTCGTACTAATTAGTATCATGAGAGCTAGCATATAAACTCCCCTCAAACCCGCACTCAGCCCCCCTCCCATTCCTTTCCCTCTATTTCCCTGAAAACACATCACAAAGGTACCTCCCTGAAACCTCAGGGTAGATCAAGAGTCAGGAAAAAGAATGTGCCGGGGCACCATCCAACCCCATACTGTCCCATAAAGGAACTGCAGACAGTTCAACCCCCAGATGGGTAGTTCAGTATAGAAACTGTTAGTCGATCATCCCAGGTCAGCACCAGAGAAAGCCTTAAATCTTGAGAAGGCAAGAGGTTCTAAAGGTGTGTTACGATACTCATTGGCGTCTGGAAATATTCCACCATCATCTGGTCACTTCGGCCATATCCTCTTCCAAGAGATATGTCCCCTATCACCTTATAGGCCCAGCGAGGCTCGTAGCCTGGTGTATAAAGTGTGCCGTTATTCATAGACCGTGAGCACATTGGACGTCATGACGTCACTGTTTTCTTGAACAAGAAACTTTAAGCCTATCCAACATGGGTCAATGAACAAGCGTAAAACCACTGATAAAAGTTATAATGCTGGGTAAGGCATATCAGATAGGTCTGGTGTCTTCCATTTCCCTTTTTTAAAAAAAACATCCAATGGTACATGTCCTTTGTAATATAGGGCCAAATATGAAACCACCTATCCTCCTGTCATACTGTTCATAATATTGTAAGAGACTTTTTGCTACTTCCAATACAAAGTTCACTCACCTGGGAGCTCTTCCGCAAAGGATTTTGCCTCGGCAGAATTTGTAAAATGATGAACTGTTCCTGCATGCCAAATACGCAGAGTTGTCGAGTACTGCAGTTGGAATTTTATATTTCGACGGTAAAGATCCATGCAGAGTGGACTGAATGCTTTCCTCTTCTGTGAGAGCTGAACCGAGAAATCCTGAAACATGCGGACTGGAATTGATTGGTAAGCTAAATCCTTTTTTGCACGAGATGCTTGTAAAACTTTCTGTTTTTGCGAACAATTAAGCATTCGGGCTATTATTAAATGGGGCCGTTTTTTGCCATTTTGCCGTCGACCTAAGCAATAAGCCCTCTCGACACTTAACTTCCCATCAAGATTGGGGAGGTTCAAAACCTCTGAGAGCCATTTTTCTAAAAATGGCCCAAGATTCTGTTCTTCAAGGGATTCTGGAAGAACTGATATATGGATGTTATTTCGCCTCTCTCTATTTTTGAGGTCATCCAGTTTATCTGCACTTTCCACTGTTGATTTCTTGAGAGCAGTGACTATCCGCACTAAGGATGCATTTTCTTCTTCTAAAGTCGCAATCTGCACCTCTGCGTGATCCATTCTCAGAGGAAGGTCTTCTATGGTGTTTTTGAGTTCTTGAAATTGTGCCGCTAAATCAGTGAATCGAGAATCAAGGGCTCTCACCACAGCTTCTATGATTTGCGCTATAAGGTCATTCAGTTGTTCTTTCGGTGTGGTGCCCAGGGAATCACTGTTATGAGGTGATGGTGTGTTACAGCTAGACGGCAATGCCATTTTGTCCAGGCCTTCCTTGCTTTTATCTTTTTCTTTCTTACCCCCTCTCAAGGGCATATTAAGTTGCGATTTTAACATATACTTATTTATCGACATGTACTTCTTCTACTGTTAGATGGAGAAAGGGTCTCTTGTCCTCGGGGTGTTGATGTTGGTGGATTTGGGGGGATGGTGCCCGGAGCCAAAGGAACCCACATCTGTTCAGTTACACCTCATCACGTGACCCCCTTGTAGAAAATTTTAATGGACCTTCAAAAGTTGATAAATGTATAAATCTCATTTTACTCCACGTTTTTGTTAAGCTGCTGAAAACTTTCATCATCAGTCCTAAATTCCGTTTTTTGAGATTTTTTTTGCATTTAAAAACCATTGATCATTAAGGGGCAGATTTTCAAAGGCTACGCATGTAACATATGTGCGTAACCCGAGAAAATCTGCCCCTGCGCGTGCCGAGCCTATTTTGCATAGGCTCAGCATGCGCGCAAGCCCTGGGATGCACGTATGTCCTGGGGATTTAAAAAATGGGCAGATCAGGGGCATGGACGGGGGGCGTGGTGGTGGTATGGGGGCAGGCCGGGGACAGGGCCGGGGCCGGGTCGGGGCCAGGGGCAGTTCCAAGTCCTCCAGCACAGCAGCCAGAGGCAGGCATAATTCCATCAAATAAGGTGGGGGGGGGATTTAGGTAGGGCCGGGGGGTGGGTTAGATAGGGGAAGGGAGGGAAAGGTGGGGGGATCCAAAAAAAAGTTCCCTCCAAGGCCGCTCCGATTTCGGAGCGGCCTTGGAGGGAACGGGGAAAGCCATTGGGGCTCACCTTAGGCTCGGCACGTGCAAGGTGCACAAGTGTGCACACCCTTGCGCGCGCCAACCTTGGATTTTATAACATGTGCGCTTCTGCACGCGCATGTTATAAAATCGGGCATAGATTTGTGCACGCCAGGTTGCGCGAACAAATCTATGCCCACACATAAGTTTTAAAATCTGGCCCTAAATGTTGTGAAATAAACCACAAAGTCACTTGTGTCTCCAATTTTCTATCTCAATAAACTTTTCTACTTCAACTGGAAAAACATGATATCATGAACTGAAGTTGAGAGTTTTCAGCAGCTTAACAAGAAAGTGATGCAAAACAAGTGTTATGCTTATAGCACCTTGACACCTTTTGAAGGTCCATTAAACATTTCTAAAAAATATTTTTAAAAAAATTGTGCAAAACCTATCAGTTCTATTATGAGAATGTGGGTGCAGCATAGGTGTTGTTAAATTGCTGTATATAGTAACTGAGCAACAGGAGTTTGTGCAAGTATTTATGTTTCCTCTTTTATCTTTAGCCACTGGCAGCCCTGCTGGTTCAGTAACTCACTTCTACTGCCACTGTTGCCCCCCGTGGGAGAATCACCACTTGTAATTGCAAGAACTACACGCCCAGAAATATTGAGCCTGCTCTTTCACATATACAGGCTCACTCTTTCATTCACACACACACACACACACACATGCTCACTCTCTCACTCTGTCATATACACTTCCTCACACACACAATCTCTCACTCACCCCAGGCTTGCCTCTCTCTCCTTTCTTCAGGCCATGGCAGAATGGGCTCCGTCGGCAGCCCAACTGGGTCTATCTTTCTCTTTTCTTTGGCTGCCAGCGGGATGTGTTCTACCAGTGGACGCACTGGCTTTTCTCTCTCTTTCACCATTGTTGCGCCCCCCCCCCCCCTCCTCCCGCAGTGTACTGTTCCATACAATTGCATGATTTGTATACCCGATAGTGGTAGACCTGCCCTCCCCCCACACCTGGAAGCAAAGAACAAGCAGCTGTGCAGAGACCTTATGATTTGTCAAAGCCCCTCCCACCACCTGCAACCACATGACAACAATATCATCCTCTCCATTCAACTTGTGAAGTTTTATCAAACTAACCTAGACACCAATATTTCTTACGCATCCATACATGCATAGTGAAGTAGTAATCTATGCTTCTACATTTTGTCTGCAGTTCCTTTTGCTTAAATGAACAACTAAAATGCACATTGGGTCTCAGAGGGTTACCACAGCAACCTGGAGAAATGCCATAGGATACCTATGGATTTCAGACAGGTTTTAGCTGCTGGCAGTATATTTGTATGCTCTCTTACAAGCTGTGCTTAAAATGACAGGTATATCATATCTAATATCCTTTAGTTTGCTGGTGAGTTACAGGAGGAGAGGTGTAGTGGTCTCTTGACAATCAATAGATAGAAAGAGAAGGGTTTTTTTTATACCTGTTAAGAGGTATTTAAAGATAATTGTGAGTGTTGGACTCAGTTCTGCACAATATTTACATTGGAGTTTAACCTCAATTTCTTAAAAAAAATAATTGTTTCTTAAAATTATAGTTTATCTTGCAAGTCTGTAACTAAACTAGCAATTTCACTGCTTTTTTTGTTTATTGTTTTTACCAAGTTCTCTTAATTTCCTTTGGCACATGTTACTCTTCTTTTTCTCTCCCTATGTTCAACCTTTCATCTACCCCACACTTCATCCCATCAACATTTGCCTACGGACATCTGTGGTGCACATTCCACTACCTCATTTCTTATCTTCCACATATTCCTAAATAATGCTTTTACTAGTGTTCCAATTTTCTACCCTTCCTGCCTTCTCCTTATCCATTATTCAGCAGATACTGTAATACTGTAATATATATATATATATATATATATATATATATATATATATATATATATATATATAATAAATATATATATGTATATATATATATATATATATATATATATCTATATATATATATATAATTTTTATATACCAAAATTTATAAAAATAACAATATTACATGCAAAAATATGTAAAAAAATATAGAAAAAAATACATTGGTTTTACCACATTTACAAAATCAGCAGAATTTATTTTTATAAATGTTAAGAAAATCTCAGCCAGTAATAGCCTGAAAAGGCTTGTTAGTTACATTGTACGTTAGAACTCTGGTCTACAGTATGTTTATACTATTAACTAAAAATAACATAATTTATTGATGTGTCCCAAAAAAGGAAAACTCAATAGTTTACATACATATAATCCTGTGTCCTTGTAGAATATAGAATCATAAAAAAAACAACACAGCTGGAAAAGACCTCAAGAATTCATAATCCTTGAAAAATATTTGTCTGACTTGCTCCAATGAGATTTATTATACTTCCTTCCAAGTTAACTTGTTCTAAAGATTGCTCTTCTGTGTTACAATTTTGAGGACCTATTTGGGAGTTCTTACCTCCCATCAGCCTCAGTGAGTCTCTGTAAATATCTACTCCAACCAGCTCTGTGGCTTGTTCTCAAGGCACTCCGATTGGTCCTCCCAGTTCTATATGTTCATCCTGCTGGAAGTCATGCTGTTCTTCGGAGGACCCTGTTATAGATTCACAGTATGTAGTCTGCTAGAGCTTGGTCCCAGTCTTGCCTTAGTGGGAAAACTGAGAGGAGAGGATCATCTTGCTGGTGGCTGAAGAAAATCGGTAAGTACTGCTTAGGGAAATTTTACAACTTTAAAGTTTGGGGGGAGAAGTAAACTATTGGGGTATATTCTTTTGTGTGCTTGTATTAAATAGCTTGTCAGGAGATAAGCATAAACCAGGAGTTTGTGTGTTTTGTATTAAATAGCTAGTTAGAGGGCAGGCAAAAACAGGAACTTGTGAGTTTGTTTTTCCTTCCCTCCCACCCCTAGCTCATCCTTTGATTTATAGGCAGATGACACATTCACACTAAAAAAAAAAAATGTAATCAGCCGTTTAACTTTAACTCAGAAATTCCCCATGCCTCATCAAGAGTTTAATCATCCCCTTGTAGGTCACTACCAGATAATAGTGGATACACTAATATATTTAAAGGACCCTAATTGTACACATTCCTACTCCCATAGCAACCTAAACTTAACTAGAAACTGAACAAAATTAAGATGAAGGCAGCAGTCCAGCAGCAAGAAGGGGACCTTCCAGTCTTTTGCATCGAGTGTCACATGTTTGATTTTTTACCCGCTGGTGAGAGGTTTTATGTGTGCACCCAGTGCAAAGCGTTCCTGTCTCTCAGAGAATGAGTCTGATCTCTGGAGGCTAGAGTGGCAGACCTGGAGGAGCTGAGGTAGACAGAGAGGTATATAGATGAGACTTTCAAGGAAATGTTTGCATGCTAAAGCCCAAAGTCTAAGAAGTAATATGGGACAGTTAGAGTGTATAACAGTGAATGATGACATAGACTTAATTGGCATCTCGAGAGACATGGTAGAATGAGGATAACCAATGGGATAGTGCTATACCAGGGTACAAATTATATCGCAATAATTGAAAGGAGCAACTTGGTGGTGGGGTGGCACTCTATGTCCAGGGTGGCATAGAGTCCAACAGGATAAAGATCCTGCAAGAGACTAAATGCACAAATGAATCTTTATGGGTAGAAATCCCTTGTGTGAAATTAGGGAAGATAGCCAAATTGGTAGTGCAGTAATAATGGGAGATTTTAATTACCCCAATATTGACTGGGTAAATGTAATGTGAGGACATGCTAGAGAGGTAAATTTCCTGGATGGAATAAATGACAGTTTTAAGGAGCAATTGGTTCAGGACCTGAGAGAGTAATTTTAGATTTTAATTCTCAGTGGAGTGCAAGATTTGGTCAGAGAGGTAATGGTGGTGGGGCTGTTTGGCAATAGTGATCATAATATGATCAAATTTGAATTAATAACTGGAAGGGGGACAATAAGTATATCTATGGCTATAGCACAAAACTTTCAAAAGGGAAACTTTGATAAAATGAGAAAAATAGTTAAAAAACAACTCATGAAAGGTGCAGCTACAATTGTTAAGAGTGTGCAACAGGCATGGGCACTGTTAAAAAGTTCATCTTAGAAGTGCAGTCCAGATGTATTCCACAGATTAAAAAAGGTGATAGGAAGATCAAACAATTGCGGGCATGGCTAAAAAGTGAGCTAAAAGAGGCTATTTTAGCCAAAAGTCCTTCCTTCAAATATTAGAAGAAGGATCCATCAGAAGAAAGTAGGAAAAAGTTAAATGTAAGACATTGATAAGATAGGCTAAGAGAGAATTTGAAAAGAAGTTGGCATGCTCCGACCCCGGATTTTATAACGTGCGCACATAAATGTACCCCGCGCGCGCAGATTTTAAAATCTGCCCCTTAGTCTCTATGTTAAGCTTTTTCTTATATTTTGAAACTAAATTGTAAAATCTCCCCTAGTTTATCTGCCTCAGTTGCTGTTATTGTTATAATTATCAAATTTCTATTGATTGTATAATGTAAATGCAGCAATGATGGTGAGGGAGTTGGAAATTATTATATGTTTCTTTATAATAATTATTTGGAAATATCATGACCGCTTTTTCTTTGTAAACATCGTGGGGCAGGTTTTTAGAGGAGTGCGTGCGGGGTACATTTGTGCGCGCTACCCAGAACACCGAACTGAAGTATTTGTTTAATATTTCTGCCATTTCTTCGTCTCTTTCCACACATTGATCCTTTTCACCTTTCAATTTCACTATACCACTTTGGACTTTTCTCCTTTCTCTGATGCATCTGAAAAATGTTTTGTTACCTCACTTTACCTCTTTGGCAATCCTTTCTTCTACTTGACTTTTTGCTTTCTTGATTACTTTCTTCATCTCCCTCAGTTCCACCAGTTATTCTTCCTTGTGATCCTCCCTTTGAGATCCTTTATATTTCTTAAACACTGTTCTTTTAGCTTTTATTTATTATATTTTATTAATTAAACCAGCAGAGAAAGGAAAGAGTATTGTCACCATGGACAGGGTATATTAAGTACATGAGGAAAGAAAACAATTGTTTTAATGAATTTTATTATTTATTTATTTATTTAAATGATTTATATACCGGAGGTTCCTGTATAGTATACATATCACCCCAGTTTACAAAGAACAGTAACTATCGCTAAAAAATATAGCGGTTTACATAGAACATAGAACATAATAAAAGAAGTTTTTACATTGAACAAATCTAAGTAAGCAAAGTTTTTACATTGAATAAATTAATTGAAGCAAATAGTGTATGATATTTAACCGTTAATAAACAAGCAGTTAATAAATCAATGAATAACATGGAAAAATGTGAAGTCAATATGAGTATATGTATGTAGTATGTATGAATTCAGCATGTGTAAATTTCTGATTGAATAAAATAATAGATCTGAATAAAACGTTGTGGGCTTGAAAATACTTTTTTTATGTGAGGTTACCTTTGAATCTGATTGTGGACATACACAAAAATATATTTTCTGTTCTAACTATGCAAATGGGCCATCAAATAGGCTTTATTACTGCTAAGGAGACAGATTTTTTGGTTTGAAAGATATCCTATCTTTGAATATCACCTTTGTATATCACCTATCTCATATACCACTAGTATAACATATCCTATGATATGCCATATTAGCGGTATATCAGATAGGTGACTCTTTTAAATTATAGTAAACAAGCCGTTAAGCCTGTTAAAACAGGCGAGATTCCATTGGTCAGACCGGCACGGTTGGAGCCGCTCTGTTGTCCACAGCTTCTTACCCTTCCCATTTACTCATATCCTCTTCCCTTTTCCTTCCATCCCCTCTTATCTTCCCTTTCCTTCACCTCTCACCTCATCCACAACCCCTTCCCTCTCCCTCAGCCCTCCTCCACTCCCTCTTTTTCTCTTCTCCAGAACGTCTTCCCCTTCCCACTTACACACTCATATCCTCTTACCTTTTCCATCCATCCCCTCTCATCTTCCCTTTACTTCCCCTCTCACCTCATCCACAACCCCTTCCCTCTCCCTCAGCCCTCCTCCACTCCCTCTTTTTCTCTTCTTCAGAACGTGCGCCTCACCACCTGGCTCATTGCTGGCCTGCCCGATGCTTGGATACTGCCACTGCTGCTCTATGGGAGGTCTTCAGGGGTCTCTCTCTCGCGCGCGCGCCTCACCACTGGGCTCGTTGCTGGTCCGTCCAACGCTTGAATACAGCTGCCACTGCTCCTCCCCACCGCTTCCAAGGCAGCCCTCACACAGTTCCATTTCTTCCCAGCGCCATGTTGCTCCGCTCTGACCGACTTGCTCTCTCACCCGTGCATGTGGGGAAGAGCTGCTCTCTACTGCGCATTTACGGGCCGTCGGTCAGAACCCATTTATATTGTAGATAATGATAATTTTTTTTATTTCTAGATAATCTTTTCTATTTATTCTCAAAGTTGTTTTGGTTTCTAAAATGACACACTATAGGTAATAATTTATCATATACATGAATTTTTAATACCACCTTGTCTTCTCTCAGTGGTGATATAAATATTATATACCTGTTTTTTTCTGCTTGTTTTTGGCATCCATCATTCTCTCGGTACAGAAGTGTTTCCTCTTCCTGATGCTCATGTTTTCTCTTTTTTACTCAGAAAGTTTTTCTCCAGATTTATGTTCTTGGAGAAGTCTCCCTCCATTACTAACCAGATAAGGAAGAAGTCCTGCAGAACTCAATAAAAAGGAGTCATGTCAGTACTTGCCTTGGAATAAGAATTTTCCTAGCATAATTTAGGATGCTGTGGTGAAGAGAAGAACTAACAGTTATTACTGGAAATTAATTACTTTTCAGGCACATTAGAATATTGACAAAGAAAAGATGAAATACAACCAGGGGACAAGAGCAAGTTTGTTTCATTAATTTTAATGCTTTGCCTGCCTTTCATGTTAAAACAGATCCTGAGCTTCCTATTACTTTTATTCATCCCTTTCTGAAAAATACCCCATGTATTTATGCCTCTTCTGTATGTTAGTTTGTGTGCCTGCAGTTATTTAGTTTGTCTTCTTTGTGTGTCAGCTTCTCAGTCTGCTGTGTTTGGGTGGAAAATCTAGGAGAACTAATGGAGTGTCTGGGTGACTTGGTGGAGGGATTTGTAGCTTCTGTAAAGAGTGGTGTTAATATGAGGAAACCTGCATAAGAGTAGGGAGAGGCAACACAGAAGGAGGCGTTACTCCATAGGAGAGGATCTATAGGCCTAGAACACAGTTTTTGAATTTATCTGAGGAGGAAGTCAGATGCAGGGTTCAATTCAATAAGGAAATCATTCTGTACCTCTGCCAGCAGTTAGAGGGTGACCTGCACCCGTCCACTAAAAATAATCATGCCAGTCTATCTCAAAGTCAATATAGCACTGGCTTTTGACAATACAGGCAGTTTTCGGACACCTTTGGGGGTCTCAGCAAGATCTGGCCAGGCTGCCACCTCACAGCATATTACACAGTTTATGAGTTCTTTGCTCAGAAGAACCAATTTATAGATTTCTTTTCCTTGAGATATACAGCACCATCCATGACCGAAGTTTATGACATTGCTCACTTGCTGTCAGTTTTGGGGGCAATTGCTTGCACACCCATAGCATTCAGTCAATCATCTGCCACAAAGGAAAATTACCACAATGGCAAGAGTTTTTGCTCTCTAAATATGCTGGTCCTTTGCAAAGACACAAGACTCATCACTGATGTCTTCCCAAGGTTTCCTGTCTCATACCATGGTGCCTATTAGGGATATGCAGCCAAAAATATATATTTCATTTTCCATTTCATTTTTGTTTTTCTTTTGAATCATGCATATTTTTCATTTTATTTCATTCTAGTGAGAACTAAATCCCATTTCTAATCTAAACAAAACAATCATATGATGGCACATCCCTGATGCCTACTGCAAATTCTTTCAGTCAGTCATACATGATCACTTTGAGCATGGCAAAATCAAAAGGGGTGGCTAATAGGTGCGATGGGGGCCCCTAAACCTCTACAAATGTTACAACATGCAGCAGCAAGACTCATTGCAAACTCCCGCAAATATGATCACATCACCCCCATCCTCAGAGACTTACACTGGCTCCCCATAGCATCACTCATTATCTACAAAACCCTCACCATAATTCACAAAGCAATTCACACTCACAACTCCAACTGGTTAGACTTCCCATTTACAACTCCTAAGTCCAGTCGACCCACCAGAGCAGCCAATTCAGGCACCCTACTTGTGCCCTCCCTGAAAACAGCCCATCTCTCCTCCACACGCGACCGTGCTCTCTCGATTGCAGGTCCTACTCATTGGAACACATTACCGCCTGACATATGCCTCGAACCATGTACGAACAACTTCAAAAAGAAATTGAAAACATGGTTGTTCAACCAAGCTTATCCAGAATAAAAAGTCATCACTCCGTGCCAAAGTAGACCACTTTACCTCTACTCCTTTCCTCATATTGAGGAACTATGTTTTGTTATTCTCCCTCTCCTCATCTTGAGGAACCACGTTTTGTTATCCTGTCTTTTCTCAGCTACCTTTCATTACCCCCTCTCCCAGTTTGACATCCCTGTTAAAATGTAATTTCCAAGCTTAACCTGTTTATTGTAAACCGACATGATGTCCACAACTAATGCCGGTATATAAAAATGTTTAAATAAATAAATAAATAAATAAATAAATAAATAAATAAATAAATAAGATTGTTTTTGGAATATATCTTGATGTAGACCTTATTTGACTACTAGGATCTACCTTAGAGATATTAAGGAACAGGGTACACAGAGGGGGCTGGTTTCCCTGTTCCAGCTCAAAAAAGAAATATCATTCCTTCTTGCCTCTGGGCCAGAACACATTGCACCATGACCCAAAGTCCATGTGAACCCTAACACAAAATATTGGCACTTGATCCACACAAGTGCAAGACTCTTTCAATATTTTATGTGACCACCCAGTTACATAGGTAAGTATGCAGCCCTGACAATGCTTTCTACCTAATCATTGCTCTCTTCTCTAATTATGCTTCTGATATTTTTACAGCTCTGCACAAGGAGGGCCATGTAAGTCTCATCAATGACCAGCAAAAGTTCACTCCACCTTTGCCTCCTTAACACTCTTCTTCCTTGCCTTCTCCCGTACAGCTGATAGAGGCTATCATCTTAAAACCTGACATATGATCCTCCTAGCATGCATTGAGATTCCTGCAGATGAACATTACAACCGGACACATGGGCAATACAGGGCTAAGACAGCAAGGAACTTTAACCTGCTGACAACCAGATTTAGATGTCTGAACATATCAGGAGGAATTTTCTTATTCAGTCCTCTAAACAGCGCCACCTCCCCTCCATCCCCCCCCCCCCCCCCCAAGGAGGATACCTTCTGTGTTTCTGTGTTGCAAGGCCTCTAGATGGAAACTCACAGGGTTGGCTGTTTGATGCCCTCTTTCCTTCTGGGTCTCCTGCACAGGAATGGGGTCCAGAACCCATCCAGCAAAGTCTTCCAGGGGCAGGGAGGTGAAGCAGGGAGAAATTTAGAATAAAAGTTCTGAGGGAGGATGTCACCTGAAGTATGTTGGAAATAAACAATTGCTGATAAACAAGTTTGACAAGTTTATTTTTACCAAAAAGAAAATGATTAGAAGCAATCTTGTGGTAAACAATACAAGTATTCAAGTTCTGAAGCATGGATCTTTGGAATGATACTTAAAACAGTTAACCATAGACAAGTAAACAACAATTAGAGATTATAAATACTTTTCAAACTTTTCTTTTTCTGGAGCAGTGCAAAAACAATATTAACAATTCTATTCTCCTGTTTCCAAGAACCTTCTGCTGGATTCAACTTTCAAGTCAGAAAGTATTATTTTTATTCTTTTGTGTGTTGGTCTTCACTTTATTTTGTTTCACCTTCAGATCTGTATCATCAGAAATTAAGGATTTGGGGTACTTTGTCCAGGCTCTTCTAAAAAATCAAGAGCCTTTTATGGTAAGTATCTTTTATGTCTCTTGTTTTTCTATCACTTTCCTATTAAGCTCAATTAGATTAGAGAGAGAGAGAGAGAGAGAGACTATGGTGCCTACTCCCTAGACATGTATTTGTATCCCTATGGGAGGCCCACCTAGTAACTCGAGGTGAGGGTTAAGTATTAGTGTAGGGGGTTAGGGGCCACTTTCACATTCAACGTGAGACGTACGAACAGAACAGTGGTCTCTTGTGAAGATTTGATGACCTACGGAGTGAGGAAACTCACTCAAAGATGAGATTTGTGCAATGTTCTCTCCACCTAGCTTGATGGACTCTCTACCTGGGTAACAACAAGCTAGGTGGAGAGAACATTGCATAAATCTCATCTTGGAGTGAGTTTCCTCACTCCGTAGGTCATCAAATCTTCACAAGAGACCACTGTTCTGTTCGTACGTCTCACGTTGAATGTGAAAGTGGCCCCTAACCCCCTACACTAATACTTAACCCTCACCTCGAGTTACTAGGTGAGCCTCCCATAGGGATACAAATACCTGTCTAGGGAGTAGGCACTATGATAAGGCTCTCTCTCCCCATCTCCAACCATATCCATCTTCATCTCTCTCTCTCCTACATCATACTGAAACAGGCCTGTCAGGAGACATCATGAACCACAATAAACCTGTAACACAAATGAAAGAGGTGTAGTTATTGGCCACATTAGGAGCCATGCTAACAGTGCAGCTGTTTCACAGCACACAATAAATCCTCCCTACTTTACATTTGCTCTGCCCCCTGAATACAAAATAAAAAATTTGCATTCACAAATCATACTAACAGCAGTTAAAGTGATTTGCAGAATTATCACACACAGTAACTCCTTGGAAAAAGAGGCCCTAAATGTCTTTCTGCTGAGGGTGTCCAAAGATAAAGAAAATAAATGATAATAAGGAAGTACCTGTCTTTAATTTCAGTGGAATAGCAGTTACTGAACACACCAAACAAAATCCCACTCCCCTCCAATTTGAACAGGCAAAAACAATTACCACATTCCTGTTCAATTGCTTCTATTATTAACTACTTTGCCCCTTCTTTTTACCTTCAGGGCACCAGAATCTCTCTGGGATCTGAAATCATATCTTCTTTTTCTTTCTTTATCTCTTTCTTTCAAATCTCCCAGGGATATGGGAACTCAGTAACAGCAGAGTTACTGGTTTCTGGCTGTTCCCCTTAGGGTGCAGGCTAGCTTCACTAAAAATACTTTTTGGGCTTGGCAGAACTGACTACCAGCAATCTTGTCCTCTGCTAAAACATTCTGACCTCTGCTTAATTTTCCATGTAGAAAATCTCTTTCTCTCAGAGCAAATCCTTGCTCCATTGACGGCACTATAAAGTGGTACCACTTTTAAAAATTTTTACTTTCATTGGAACTGCCAATCTCAGCCTTTCTGGTGACAGGACAGAGGTGTCAGCTGCTTCTATTTAATTTTTCTTATTTTAAAAATAGCTGCATAGTCCCAAAACAAGGTTCTAGAGGCTAGTCACATTACTTTTTAGTGTCCCTATGCTAGACAAATTACTGACAAAAGCCAGGAGATTAGCCCCTGTGCTTTTGAGCTGTACAATATACATTCAGGGAGTCTACAGGAAAACCTGGACTGTATTTATACTTAGACTGGAGTCCGAGTACAGGGGCTTTCCCTGGCCATTTAAACACACCAACTCAGCCTTGCACAAGTAATGAGGGCTAGCACTGGTCACTCTAACACTCAATCTGGTCCAAACATTTATTTTTAAACTATTTTTCCTGAGAGCTACATGGACTTGCTTACCGAGATTTATCTTTCTCTCCAGGACCTCTCTCCTACAGCTGAAAAGCAGAGGCTATCCCAATATCTCTTGCTGCTGTCCCTGCTGTGCTCTATGCTCTAATGTGCCTCTATCACTCCCATGGAAGGGGGCTGCAGTAGCTTGTCACTGCTGCAGGAACTTGGTAAGTACCCTCTGCTGCTTGTTCTTTCCCCCTTCTTGCCTTTATTTTATTCTGTCATAGTTTTGTTTTGCTTTGATCTTTTATATTTTACTTTTGTGCCTGTCCCTGTGGTGCTAATATTACCTGTCTCCTATAAGAGTCCAGGCTATGACATCATCATTGCAGCTTGATTGGATCTCTCAGTTTTAAACAGCTGACACCAGGGAAGAGACAATACAAAAACAAAAGAGCTGCATGCTGTCTCTGCCAAGCCCTGCCCACCACTGATTTCTGCAGCACAGGTAACTTTTAGTTAATAATTTTTTTTAACTTGTTCACACTCCCACTAAGAATTGTGACTTTTTTGGCTTGCTGCAGACTACATAATAGAGATGTAAATCCGTTCCAGAATCGCGGGCCAGCCATTGCTCCTACCATGTGATAGGGGTCGGCCAATGGCACAAATAGCCCCTGTCAAATGGTAAGGGCAAAGGGCCATCAGCGCCATTTTGATTAGTGGTAGCCGATGGCCCGAGAGTGGGAGATCGCTCCCGGGATCCCACTGGACCACCAGGTACTTTAGGAAAGTTTTTTGGGGGTTGGGAGGGTGGGGGATTCTAAATAATTAGATTTAAAGGGTCAGGGTGGGTTTGGGGGTTTTTTTGTGTGCCCTTTCTCCCCACCCCAAAATGATAAGAAAACCACACAAAAATTTCGTGGGGTTTTCCTATCGCTTTCGGGGACCCTTGGATGCTTGATGGAAACAGGTTAAAAAATACCGTACGATATTTTCATCCGTCAGAAAAACGATGCACATCCCTACTACATAATCTAGCAAAGACCTGTGGGCAGCTTCCTCTTAAGTGTTTTGGGCCAGAACCCCTTCACACTGAGAAGGAGGAGGAGTTGACAGAGGCAGAAGTTAAAAAAAAGGTATAGTGCCACACCCATGACCAGGTTGTCTACATAGGGAATACACTGATACAGAGACATTTTTAAATTGTGAGTAGCCATTTATTATAGTACCTATCTATCTATCTATCTATCTATCTATCACAATCACAGAGAACCACTATTCCAGTGAATAATTCATATGAAAAAACTTTTTAATTTATTCTATTCCATTTTTTTATATTTTTATAATCATGTTAAAATTTAAATTAAAGAGAGTAAAAAAGCTAGTTCATGATTTACTGAGTAAGCAGCAAGCAAACTGAAAGCCTGTCACACATGTGCCAGCATGCCTCAAGGGTTTTTAATCAATACTGGCAAAACCTCCTCACTAAATTCAAATAAATGAGTAGCTTATGTTTCCTCACCAAAAAGGTGCTTAAAGAACCAACTTAGGCCTGGATTTTCTAAAGTCTTGTTATCTCGTGAAATGCCAACTTTTGAATATTTTGAATACTTATTCAGTTAAATTTCAGCTGGATAATAAGTTATCCAGCTAAAATGTATCCAGATAATGTACGAGCATTCCAGGGCAGAGTTATGTTAACCGGATACGTTTTCTGGCTAACTCCGATATTCAGTGTGTTAATCAGATAATAGGAATGTGCTTTTGTTTCATACAACCTAAACATGTACAATGCCAATGACATTATCTATATTGTTTCATACCATCTTTCAAAAGAAATGGTAGAAAACAAAAAAAATAAATTTTGTGTTTTTTTCAATTATTTTTAGTGCACACTGCTTCTGAATAGTGCAGGTTTTTGGTAAATAGCAAGCATTACTTGCAATTGTGCTCACTATTTGTAATAGTGCATACTCATTCTGAATAGCATGCTCTATTTGCACTATTTTCCAAAATTAAAAAATGATTTAAAAAAAACAAAATTAGCCCCCAACAATACAAAATTCAGTCAACAACTTCTATCTAATAAAATGATATGAAATCATTTTATTTGGCCTGCATACCCCTACTGGATAACTTGTGTGATTAACTTTAGTCATATCATAGAGCAGTCCTAAAATTTGCCATATACAGCTTCTCACAACTGACGCTGGCAACCTGATGTAGCCCACTTTACTGCTATGTACAAGGGGGTGTTATCAGAGCTTACAATGGCCTCTGAGAGGGTCACAAGCTCATCAGTGGTTAACTGGGGAGGGTCTATAGAAGTAGCCACTAGGCCAAAGGCATCTTGCAGTGGTGTTCCTGATAATAAAAGTGAGGAAGGAAGAGGAGGGAGAGAAGACCATCTGTTCTAGGAGTTGTCCCAAAACATCCCCAGTTCTGTTCAGCTCTTCCTGATCACCATGTAGAGCTCTGCTATCCTGTCATTCTGCTGAAGGAGTATCTCTTCACAGGAGTTGAAGGGAACTTCTACGGCAGCTCCAGAATGCTGCACTGGTTCAGCAGTAGCAGACAGGCTGATGAACTCTTCCTTCACATATGGAAACTGCTGGAGAGATCATCGATCATCAAAGTTCACCAAGGGCTCATGCTCAGGCATCAGCTCCTTCTCCTCCCCTGATCATTCTCATCCATCCTCCTCTACTGGCTCTCTTCAGCTTGGATCATTATTGTGACCATCTCCCTCCATGCTTCTTGCATGCTCCAGAAATGACATTGCAGCCTTTCCCCCCTACTATTGTAAAGTATGCTCATGGGTGCTGAATAGGGATGTCACATTCTTCTACTGCAGATAGAAAAACTGTATTATTAATCAACATACAGCATTCATTTTATATCTGTAATACCCCCTTGACCATTTACCTCGCAGGGCGAGCCTGGATTCAGGACCAACCTGGCAGGAGCCCTCCTAGGGCTAACTCTGTCAGTCCTCACATTCATAGCACCTGGTGCCTCCACCTGGGGAAGAAGGTATTAGCGGATGGGATTTCCCTCCCTTAATGCCAGGAAAACAAATGGGACTTGAACAAGGCTGGCAGTATGTACAAATATATACAGGTTTATCTGACTATATACATTTCTGCATGACTATGTCCTTCATTAATAGGATTTAAAAAAATCACACTTATCTACTCATTGTTATTAATCTTAGGATATGCAACTATATACATTTTTACAAGATAGCAAGAAGATGTAATATTTGGCTATTTGAGATTATTGGTCCCCACAACATACAACAAATAGAATCAGATGGACCTCTTGCATTCCTGCTTAATCAAGTATTATTATTATTTTCCCTCTATTTATTCCAAGTTTCACCCATGTGAAATGATGCAACTGGGCTGGGAGGCAGTGCTGGGAATGGGGGAAAGATCCTTCATGTTTAAACTGCTGCCATCTCCTCTGCACATTTCTGTTCCATGCCCTCCTTAGGGGACTCAACTCCATCTCCCAGTCTACTGCTGGTATTCGTGCCCTCCTGGGGAACTTGACTTCACCTCATGGTTCACTGCTGGGGTCCAACCCCTCCTGGGGGACCTGACTCTACTTCTGGTTTCTCACCCTCCTAGGGGACCCAACTCTGCCTCCCGGTCCATCCTTTAATGGGGGGATCTGACTCTTTCTCCTGGTCTACAGTTTCCTGGGGATCTGACTCCACCTCCTGGTCCACAGCTGTGGTCTATATCCTCTTGGGGGACCTGAATTTGCCTCCTGGTCCACTGCAGGGTCCCTGTCCTCCTGAGGGACCCAATTCCACCTCCAATCCACCTCTGTCCTTAGACTTTTCTTCCTTGGTAGGAGAGTTTTCCTTTGCTTGGGTAAACAGCTCTACTAGCCTCATGGTTTATTTATTGCTCACTGATTCAGGGTTTCAGCTTTCAGTGATTCTAGCTCAGCTAAGCTCATATCCAGTTATTTACAATTACCCTGCCTGGAGGAATCACTTCTTCTCAGTCAAAAGGCCAAGACCCAAACAATACTATGGAAATAGAATATGTACAAACCCTATTATCCTACCTCATCCTTTTTTGTTTTGTTTTGCTTTTTGTCTGAGAACTAGGTATCCATGGCTTCTGACTCCCCTTGTTAATCAGGGTGAGAATCTTTTTGCTTCCAAGGACTGTTTTTCAGTACATTTCTCTCACAAAATCCTCTGTTAGTCAGAATTCAGCAATGTAAGAATTTTTCAGTAAAAGGGGGTCATTTATCAAATTGCATTCGGGCGTTCGGGTCCTAATGCCCATGATAAATACCCATCACAAAATGTGTATGCAAATTTAAAATTAGTATTCGAGTGGGAGGAGTTTGTGCAGAATAAATGGAAATGAGTGTTGGTTAACATGGCATGCGATAGAGTAATGCAGGTTTTATTGGAAATAACTGTACCTTTTCTTTATGCATTATGCCTGCATTAGCAGCCAAAACAGTTTTTATCACAATTCGAGGTTTGAGCTGCTAGAAAGAGATAGAGACAGACAGACAGACCCTATGCAGGATCACATCTAAATCAACATTTTATATCACTGTAAGAGGGGGCATTCTGAACTCGGGGAGAGGTTTGGGGGGTGGGGTATGTTTTGGGGGTTGTTTAACATGCACAGTCATAGGTACGAACAGTACAGTTGCCATCAGTGAAGATTTTATGTGATTTAGAGTGATGAAAGGTAAAAGAAGAGTAGATTTATAAAATGTTCTCTCTACCTAGCTGATTGAAGGGGGCTTCTTGGGTACTAAAAATGATGGCACTTAATCCTATTGGAAAATGAAATGCCTGCAGCAAGTGGTGGAGATTTGATTGCTGCGTCCAGGAGCTGCCACTCCCCATTATGCACTGCCTGCCACGCCATGCCCCATCCCACCATGCCACGCCCCACCCTCATTGCACACGATTACTTATAATGTGGCCTCAGCACAAAAAGTTTCCCACCCCTGATCTAAACAGTGACAGGGCATATTTAAAAGACCAATCTCTGTCTTCCAGTCAGTCACATTGTTCCCCTAATTTAGAGTATAACATACATTAATACTATCATTACTGGGATAGATTTTCAAAAGGGTCCAGTTGGCTAGCTTTGGAGCCAATGTGATAAACCATGCTAAGCCTACTGTGGCTTTTTACTTCTGTTTTAGCAAAGGTTTTTTCATCTAACCTAATTCTTCTATGTAATATGGGTTTTAGTGCTGAAAAAAAATGCTAAGAAAACCTCTCTAAGCATAGTGCAGGTCCATGCAAATTGCATGTAAATGAAACTGTTTGCTATTACAGAGCAATGTATAGAGCCAAGTTGGCAGGGAGACATTTTAGTACATGTTTTTCAATGTGGGATGTTTAACATCAGGGTCAGTGCAGGAATAAAATGTGTCACATTTCTGGTAGCCATTTTAGTCTTTCTTTTTGCTGTGTATAGATACTTCTCAGTTGCAAACATGGTTTACTACATTTTTTTTAAATGTTGAATACATTTTACAGGTGAGCAGAAGAATTAGAGTGTCAGAAGCTTTAGAGCAAAGAAGGGAAAGGGAAGAGAGAGAGAGAAAGAAGATGTTTTATCGGTGAAGAAAGGAGAGTCCAAAAGGAGCAGGTTGTCCTGGCTCAAATCATTTGCAGAAGGACACACAGGCAGTGTATATTTTGCCTGAAGACAACACTATTGGGGACATTGATGCCATGCGGACATATAGACTGAACTTCAGGGCAATTCTTTCTCTCTATAAAAAAAAATCAAAGATGACATTGATTCTCTAATCAATCATGGACATGGAATTTCAAGCTTGGTCAAGCTCCTCAGTGCCTTGCATTTTCTTGCCACTGGCTCATTCCAGAATATAGTGGCTGTGGTGGCTGGCATCAATTTCAAGGTATTTCATCCAGGTTCTGAGGGCTTTGATGAATCGGGTCAGGGAGTATATCAAGTAGGGATGTGAATCGTTTTTTGACGATTTAAAAAAATTGTCAGATATTTTTTAAATTGTCAAAAATCGTTAGAGTGCGCAAAACAATAGAAATTCCCCCGATTTATCGTGAAAAATTGTTAATGGGGTTAGTGTTCACTAACGGGAGTTATTTGGGGGGAGGGTGGGAAAACTGGCACACCAAAACTCCTCCTAAACCCACCCCGACCCTTTAAAACTAATCCCTTATTTTCCCCCACCCTCCCGAACCCCCCCAAAACCTTTTAGAAATACCTGGTGATCTACTGGGAGTCCCGGGAGCGATCTCCCGCTCTCGGGCCATTGGCTGCCATTAATAAAAATGGCGCTGATGGCCCGATAAAAAAAAAACCCACCCCGACCCTTTACAAATGACCCCTTTGCTTCCCCCACCCCCCCAAAACCTTTTACATGTACCTGGTGGTCTAGCGGGGGGTCCGGGATCCATCCCCTGCACTCATACCCTCGGTGCTGAACTGGTTTCAAAATGGCGCCGATCGCCTTTGCCCTCACTATGTCACAGGGACCGACGGTCGGCCCGTGTGACATAGTGAGGGCAAAGGCGATCGGCGCCATTTTGAGTACTGGCATCCGACAGCCGGAGTGCCCCCACTGGACTTTTGGCAAGTTTTGTGGGGGTCAGGAGGGTCCCCCAAGACTTGCCAAAAGTCCCTGGGGGTCCGGGAGCGATCTCCTTCACTCGGGCCGTCGGCTGCCAGTAAGCAAAATGGCGCCGATAGCCTTTGCCCTTACTATGTCACAGGGGCTACCGGTGCCATTGGTCAGCCCCTGTCACATGGTAGGAGCACAAGATGGCGCCGATGGCCATGTGACAGGGGCTGACCAATGGCACCGGTAGCCCCTGTGACATAGTAGGTCAGAGGCTATCGGCGCCATTTGATACCGGCACGGAGGGTATGAGTGCAGGGGATGGCTCCCGGACACCCCCCCCCCCCCCGCTAGACCACCAGGTACATGTAAAAGGTTTTTGGGGGGGGGGTTGGGAGGGTGGGGGAAGCTAAGGGGTCAATTTTAAAGGGTCGGGTGGGTTTTTTTTTATCTGCTCGGGCCTCACTAAAAAAAAATTAGTGATGTGAATCGGAATCGGAACAGATTCCAATTCACATCTCTACCGATCAGATTTTGTTCTCCCTCCAGCCGAACCCGGGCACACGATTCACATCCCTAATATCAAGTACCCACAGCCGCTTTCAGAGTGCCAGGAGATGAAGTGAACTTTTTTTTGATATTGCTGGCATTCCAAATGCATTGGCTGCAATTGATTACACCCATGACACTCTCACTCCCATACACACACACACATGGGACAGAAATCTCATATCAAAACAGGAAGCATTTCCAATCCCTGAACGTGCAAGTTGTGTGCAATGTGCACATGTCTCCAAGTTTTCCAGATGACTCCTTCATTCTTCCGCAGATGGCACTGGCTCCAAATTTTACTGAAGGGAAATATGGTGAAGGCTGATTGCTCCATAAGTTTGAATAGAAGTGAAATCAAAGCATAAGCTAAAATGTCAAAATGTAAGCTTTCTAGGGTTGGTGCTGAACGTGGAATAATACACACTTTCTGGTGTATGACACCAAAACGTGTACTACCCGGCTAGACAATCAAATGTTATCTGTCTGGAGTGGATAAATGTAATCTCTCTGAGGTGGGTACCAAAGACAGAATAGCATGTGCTTTCTGTTACATGGTGTCAAAATGCGTATTATTCTGCTATGCATGTAAGCTATCTGGGGTGGATGCTGAAAACATTAGCTGAAAATTTAAAATGTAACAAAAATAATAGTTCACGCTTTCCAATTTTTTGCAGGACATGTTGGTTATGGCTGCAAAACATGGCTACTCATGCCTCTCTGTCTGCACCATGAGCAACAGCAGAAATCTGTTCTAATGAGGCACACTTGAGAGCCAGAGCATTCATAGAATGTACATTTGATGCTTTGAAAAGCCGGTTCTGCTGCCTTGAACACTGTGGAGGAGTATTCAGCAGAGAAAGCAGCAGATATGATCATGGTGTGCTGAAAGCTTCACAATATTGCCTTCCAGCATGGCGTTCATCAAGACGTGGATCCGGACCTGAGGCCAGAGCTGAATACAGAGAAGGTATAGCAAGGAAAATGCCGCAGATGGAGAAAGTACGGCAAAGGGCATGACCTCTGTCACAAGGTCGAAGCAGAGTTTTTTGGAGGTATGTTTCAACACATGGGGGTGGGGAGGTCTGTGTAGAAGAGATGATTTTCTAACTCCAACTTTTGACTCTTCTCAGATTTTTGCAAACCCCAAGGAAGATGAATGCCAGGAGAAAAGCACACTGTGGCCATCTGCCTGTTTTTAATTAATATGTTCAAATTTTACATTTTTTTTTAATGTGCACTGTGGCCATACACTTGGTTTATAAAATGTTTTTAATATGTTCTGATTTAATAAAACGACATTTTTATTGACATTCAGGCCCCATTTTTCATCAGTGACTCCATTTTATCACATCTCTGTGATCTTTGACCCACCTTTGACAGTCCCTGCATCCTTCGGTCAAAGATTTCCAAAAAAGGTATTGGAAATCTCTGCCTAAGGATACAGGGCTTGGCCAACTGTGAAACACAGGCCTGGAAACTTTTGGTCCAAGGATAGGCCCATGACTCTTATCACGGGCTGGCCATCTTCATGATTGAGATTTCCAGACTATCCTATAAATCCCAGGCCAAAAGGAGGAAAAGAAAGGCCTGTATCCTATTTGTGATCATAAAAAATAAAACACAAGTACAATTTTCCTCTGGCAACAAATTCCAGAGCTTAATTGTGCATTGAGTGAAAAAGAATTTTCTCCAATTAGTCTTAAATGAGCTACTTGCTAACTTCATGGAATGCCCCCTAGTCGTTCTATTATCCGAAAGTGTAAATAACTGATTAACATCTACTTGTTCAAGACCTTTCATGATCTTAAAGACCCTTCATGGCAATTGTGCAGACCAGAGCATGGTTATCATCCAGTTGTAACCAGACACCTGGTCACCAGCATCCTTGACACCAGCACTGCCATTCCAGTTTACTGTGGCAGTTGACAGTTAAGATTCACAATGCCATCACATCAATGCTGGAGAGTGGTATTCCTGTTGGTGGAACAATGCTGTGTTCTGGACCTCATCACCGTCCATGGTGACGTCTGTAGAAATGCCACACAAACCTGTGTCAGGTGTTGGTGATATACTCTGGATGTCTGTCATACATGTATCTGGCCAGGTGAAGTGGAGTTCAACCATCTGACTCTCTTCTTGTGTAACGGGTACCAGTGTCTCATTTGGGAGCTGCAGACTTTTGGTGAGTTGTTCTGCTGTTCTGTTGGGAGGTGGTTCCTGAGACTGTATCCCCTGAGATGCTGGCTGGTTCTCTTCAGCTTTGTCCTCTCTGGCAGGCCCCTCTGTGTCCATCAGCTGATGATCACCTGGTTAAAATGGTGATAAAATGGAGTCACTGATGAAAAATGAGACCTGAATGTCAATAAAAATGTCAATATCATTGCCAAGTATGAGAGATTATTACATCCTTCTGACTCCTCTCAGCCAGCACTCTTCACCCTGGAGATACATTCACCACCATATTCACTTGCTCCTTCCATAGCATCCATATCAATGCCACCAGTATGGATACCAGAAAAAGAGTCCTGCTGAAGAGTCACCTGGGCTAGGTCCTCCACTGGCATCAGCTGCACTTCACTTGGTGGGACTCCTCTCGATGAGTGCCAATTTAACCTTGACAGCCACTCTGGTGTCCCACCATCGATGCTTCAAATGGTCCACTGTCATGGTCGTCATCGACAGGCTACTTTCATCCTTGGTGATACTCTCCCAAATCTTCATCTTATTCTTCTGCCCAAAAGCGCACGGTGCTTCTTGCAGACCCACCACACCAGAAGATCCTTCTCTTCCTTCGTGAAGCACACAACTGCTCGCTGCTGGTTCCCGCCTGCTCTTCGCTCCCAGATGAAGACTGGTGTATGTCTCTATCTCTCTGAGCACTACTCCCACTACCTGTACTTGCTCCCTTCCCCCTTCTCCTCCCCTCCCCTGCTCTGACCCCTCTACCTGCCTTCTTTTATTCCCCATCTAACTGCCTTTCTACCTCAAGCATGCCACTCACTTCCACCCCATTTCCCCTCCACTGACTCATGCACCACACTCCTCCTATCCTCTCTGTTGCCTACCTGTCATGCTCAGAAGCTCCCCCACTTGTAATCTTTCTGTCACTCTCCATTCTCTAAACAGCCACAAACACCTTTCTTTCAGGAACCTAAACACAAAAGTGGACAAAAAGACAGACAATCACAAACCAACATTCAGATCCACTCTAAAGATTCACTCAAGAACACAGACAAAAGACAAAAGGATGGTAAACAGCAAGGGAAAAACCAACTCCAACACCTACAAAACCTCCATCTCCTAGTCCAAAGCTCACCTAACACCACCCAGCACTGACAAAGTGACCCTGGAAGAGGCAACTTTTTTTATTTCCATAGAAGGAGGAGTGTCCAAGAAAACAGATTTACATCTGTGGACCACCAGTAACACCATAGGTCAGCCTAGGTCACTTCTAATCAACCAATTGGTAACATTGTAGCATTTTTTTAGCACTGGTTTGATTTGCATGCCATTAGTTTACTGCATTGAGCAGGACTGAATATTTTTAACAAGTGCAGTATGAAAAATCAGTGCTTAAATTTTGCGCCAGTTTTGGCTCAGGTTTTATTACATTGATCCCTTTGGGAGTTAACCAGCTAGATCTGAACTTTTGAATTTATTCCCCCACAAAGTGGCTAAATAAAGTAATTTATATTTATTGGAAGGCTATATTTACTCGCTCAAAATGCTGGGCATTTCAGAAAGTGTGGCTGGATATTAAGGGAAACTAAGGCCTGGATTCATTATGCCATGATAATTTTTTTGTATGGGATGGGCCCCAATATCGCAGAGGGGCATTATTCCCCTGATAGTGTGCTCCACTCCTGAAAAAATATCGTAACTGTATGGCCACGTTGTTTTGTCTCACGATAAAAGGCCACAAGGCAAAACAATGTAGCATAGCCCATCACCATGCAATGGGGGCGCCCAACACACAGTGCCACCAACACTTTACAGGGCACAAGTACATTAAAAAAAAATGGCCAAAAATGTTAAAAAGTGCCCACAGGTCTCCACTGATCCCTCTCCTCACCCCGGGGCAGTCAATTGAGGGGAACACCACAACAACAAAAGTATATAAGTAGACGTTCAAGTTCACCCAATGACGGCACCCCCTCCCATAGAATCAATAGCACGCAAATATTAGCCTCCACACCCCCTTCTATAATAAAAATTTCAAAGATTGGGCCCCCATACCCCTTTCCTTCCTTCCTAACCCCCATGATTAGGAAACTCCATTGGTGGTAAGGTGTATAGTAGGGCCCCCTCCAGACCTCCGGACCTCAATGTCTACAAAAAACTAATTGGTTCGATAGCGCATCCCCCTCCTGCTCCCCCACCTCACTCCCACCCATACCTCATTACTTCAAAAAATGAGAATGTGCTGCTCAGAAGGGCCTGAAGCGACCCCTAGCCCTGTTTGTGCCATTTTACAAAATGGCACTGACCAGGCCTTGCCTGGTCAGTGCCATGCCTTGCCCCAGTCACATGCCTGGGGCATGTGACTGGGGCATGGCATGTGCCTGATCAGTGTGCCTGGTCAGACTGGGGCATGGCATGTGCCTGGTCAGTGCCATGCCTTGCCCCAGTCACAAGACTGGGGCAAGGTCCAGCCACCAGACCAAAGCCACATGAGTGAGGAGGGGGGTCAAGAGAGACCACCAGGCACGTTTTAAAAATTTTGGCCACTCTTTTTTGGTACTTGGGCCCTTTAAATCTACCAAGGGAGCATTAGGACCCGTGTTAGGGTTTTAATGCTCCTGCTTTAGATTCATGTTTTTGTGAAAGCTGTAGCTAAAATAACCTGACTGACAAATTTATTTACATAGGATTTCCTATGCATTAGCTGCTTTGAATGGATTTGCAAAATTCATGCATGCAAATGCTATGCAAAGCAGCTCATTGGAATAGGGGAGGACATCTCAGCCATTTTATGTAAATTATCATGAATATTGCATGATATGCAGCTTTTATCATGTGATATACTCTGTTTAATGTGCATTATAGCCCTACCGTGGCATGATGAATCTCCCTGTTAGCTAGCTAGCACAAATTTTAAGCTCTAGCTGGCTAATTTCAATGTCTATATTTGTGTAGAACTGACTACATTGCAGCTGAAACTTAACCTAAGGATATCTGGCTATTTTACCACTGAGCAGATTAATGAATATTCACCCCTATATTTGTAGTCTCTCTTTACTTATATCTAACATATTTAACCTGAATTATCATCTGTGAATTTATACTGGCCATAAGATTCATAATCATATCAGATGGCAGCAAGTTTCTAGCCCTTTTTAAAGGCATAGGTGTCTTTTGTAGATAAAAATTAACCTTTCTAAATCATCCATGTCCATTTAAGTGGATTTTTAGCTCCCTAAAAAAATGTTCACAAACTTTCACAACACACATACCTTTGGCTATATACAAAAGAGGTGCTCCAGAGAATGTTTCAGAGGCATAATCAGAAATTACACATAGATATTTAAATTAAAAAAAATGTACATATGTTGTAGGCATGGTGGTACTGTGAGTAATTTATGCCATTGCTTAATACTGTGTACAAGTGTACATTTAATCGCATATCAAAGGGATATTCAAATCCATTGTGCACAGGTATCTCATTTTTGAATATCAGTGACAGCTGGGTTTGTGTGGGTTGAAAGCTTCACACATGCACTGCAGTATACTGTGAATTAGGCAACCTTTTAAAAAATTGTCTCCTTTAAGTACCCAATTTATAGAAATTGGGCTTTTTCTAAAACAGATATTAAACTGCACAGTTTGGATGGGCTGCAAATATTCGGTGACCACTTTCACAGGGCACCTATTTTCACTTGCACATTGATTAGCCTTTTTCTTTCAGCTCATCATCTGGGAAGCCTCTGTTCATTTCAGTTGAATAAAATGTTCAGCAGATTGAATGGGTTTACATTTGCATACTTCAAACAGCAATATTAATATGAAGGAAAATAGGAAGATACACAATATTTGAGACATGCAGGCATCTTTATGGAGATGGTAGTCTTTTCCTTTGTGATGTTAAGAGAAAGCCTCCATTTTTGCATGCAAAAGACACTGATTACACACAGATTACATCATTCTAGCCTTTTCAGTCTTTCAAATACTATGTGCTATCATTTTACTCATCAAATATCTGTAAAGTCCCAGGTGCACATTACTTCCATAAGAAGCTTTAAAATTAACATTCCATTGAGATGTATATGCCTGTTCATTTCAGGAGGAATACAGGTTTTGTAGCTAAGAATTTACTTAGACGTCATCTAGAAAATTGATTTTCTGATTATTAGTAGGGGTGTGCACAGTTTGTTTTGCTTTTCATTCTTTTTTCATTTTTTGTTTATTTCATTTTGTAAGTTGATTCAGCATCCCACCGCACCCCCCCCCCCCCCTCACCCAGGAAGAAACTAGGCGGCATGGCTCAAGGCAGAGGAGATCAGGCTACGACAGTCAATTCCATCTTCACCCCTCTCCATAAAGATAGTGGCGAGCAGGCCAGTTGTGGTCACAGTCCATGAGAATGACTGTTGTTTCAGCAGTTGTTGCTGCTTCTAACTTTTACTTTCAGTACTTTGTGCCACTGGTCAAGGAGAGTGGGAAGGAAAAGAGGATGAGAGTTGCTGGAGTCTAGAGGATAAGAAAGCCTTGCTTCTTTCTCGCTATTGTGTGTGTGTGTGTGTGGGGGGGGGGTGCTTGACCACTACCAGGGACTGGGGGATTAATGGACCATTGAGGAGATTGGAGTGAGGCTGGGATTATCAAGGTCCACTGGGGGGCTCATATCAAGGAATTGTGACCACCAGGGATTGTAGGGGAACGGTGTTTGAATGCAACTGAGGATTGGGAGGACTTGATGACTACTGGGAGCGGAGGTGGGCAAATCATTGGCAGAGAGAGGAAGATTAGAGAGAAAGGGGGACACTGAAGAGACAAGGGAACTGGAGACATGGAAGACACTGAAGACACAAGGACACTGGAACTGAAGGATGCTGGAACAGATGGCACTTGGATCAGTAGCCACCAGAGTGGCAACCTGGCGAAGGATCAACCAGAGCGAGTGTTCTTCCAGACCTGGGTCCCAGCCACCATGGAAGCGGATGCCAGACGGGACAGAAGTCCCAGGAAGCAGTCAACCAGGACATGGGATCCGGAGTAAACACTGAACCAGGAGCAGTGGAATGACCCAATTCCAAGGAAAGGTGGAAGTGGCAACTGAGCCCTTTTGTAGGGCTGAGAGTTAACTCCCTGGGAGGAGCTTACAGGTGGGGCCCAAAGGTCTGCACCTCACTGTCCCTTTAAATAGGGAAGAGAGCCATGGGCCTGCCCCCTAGAAGGAGCTGAAGCAGGGAGCAGGACCCTGGACTGCGGCCATGCTGCTGCTGTCGTGCAGGAGGAGCCGAGGGAGGGCCGAGGAGAGGCCCCGAGGTAAGCAGCGGCATCCAAGCCGCTGAAGAGGAACCAAGGGCGGTTCCAGCCGCAGAAGAGTTCCTGGCTTCAGCGGCCTCTGAGCCATGAAGCACACAGAGTAACCAGCACCTTCCTGCCGCATTAGGGAAGGCCCAGCATAGCTCCTGCCGTGCCAGCAAGATGGCGGCCGGTCCGCAAACGCCTCCAGCGTCAGCGGCTCCTGCTTCAGGCAGGAGAAGGCTGCTGCGGCCTTACCGGGCCACGGGACGACAGAGACAACAGCGGCCCCATCATGGAGATAAAAGGCAGCTCATGGCTCCAGCCACAGGCTGCATCACAACATAAAACATGTTTATTTGGCAGAAATTATAATTAGAACAAGTAGGGTAAAGTTCAGTCGAGCTAAACATGCTACACATTTCATCTGGTTTTTAAAAGCAATGGATTACAAAAATATATTTAAAAATATCAAAGCAAATTTGGACCTTATATTAAAAAATGCAGTCTAAATTTACTATAATTAGACTATTTTTTAAAAATACCATCTTCGAAGTCAAGACCAAATATATTTCATACCTTTAAAAAAGTGGATGGGAGGCCAAATGACTGCAAGCATGGTTAAAAGGTGAGGTGAAAGGGGCAATTCTAGTCAAAAGAACATTTATCGGGAGGAAGTGACATCATCCCAACAGTATGGTCGCATAAGGCGATAGCTCCCCTCACACTTCTCGCTATCTAAGCTATATCAGCGCAATCGAGATAGAATCACAGCCAGGCAAAGAGCTCTGAAATTGCTTTTGTGAGTTGGATGTCGTCCCGGAAGAAATTGATCGATTTAAAAGCGTTCTCTTACAAAGCGGGGGGGCTCACGTTTTGCGGCATTGCAGGAACGGATGGAGCCTGAGGCAGCGGCAATGGCGGATGACAATTTGCCTACAGTAATGGACGCTCCCAGGGCACACACGGACAGAGCTCCTGGAAAAAATGCAGAACCCTCGTGGGAAGATTTTCGGCTATGGTTCTCAGAGATACAGAAAGATATAAAGTCCATCAAAACGGACATGCATGAGGCGCTATCAGAGTTCTGAAATGAGTTGGGCGACCTTGGTTGGTGAGTGGAAGACGTGGAAAGCGTTATGGAAGGGCAAGTTTTGGAAGTATCAAGTCTAGCTAAGGAAGTCGCAGATCTACACAGTGCTAACGAGGAGATATTACTCAAGATGGAAGACCTAGAAAACAGATTTTGGCGTTCCAACATCAGGATTAGAGGAGTCCCTGAGACTGCCGTGTACTCGGATGCTGGCCTAGTGGTCCAAAAAATCTGCAGGGCCATCTTTGATGCAAGCTCCGACAGCTCTGAATCCTCTACCGCAGCGGACCGAGATTTTGTTCTAGATAGAGTACACAGAGCACTTCGGGCCCCCAAAAATAACGTGCCTCGGGACATTATCACATGCATACATAATTACAGCTTAAAAGATGTGATTATGCAGAAAGCACGAGTATTAGGCACCTTTACTCGAGGCGCGAGTATTACAACTCATAAACAACACTGCACGTAAACAACATTGCACTACATAATGATTTGGCGGCAGCTACCCTGCAAAAATGAAGGGAGCTTCAGCCCATAACCTCTCTACTTCGCAAAGAGAATATCCGGTACCGATGGCTGTATCTCAGTGGCTTGGAATTCACGAAGGAAGGTGTTACTCACCGTTTAAAAAACATCATGGAAGCGGGCCCAGTTTTAACCACAGCTGGTCTTGATTTGCCAGACACGGAACTTTCTTCTCACAAGGCTGCTCCAGGCTTTTAAGTTGTTGTGATATCTTCCCAACCCTGAACTCCAGAGACAGGAACCTTCCGAATGTGTGATGCATGGATCCAGGTCTTCTTCCCTTGTACCTTTATAGCCATCTACATGGTAAGTAGCACTTAAAAAGTACCATCCCAGTGAGGCTGCATTGGTGAGTATGGACAAACGTCTTGAATAGAACATAATCACTATGTTCCAAAATGTGATCTGACTCTGGCACATCTGGGTTCTGGGCCTCCTTCACGTCCTCTGAAATGATACTAATGTAGTGAGTTAAATCACAGCATTAGATGATGAGTCACTTGAAAAATATAAAGTAGCTCTACTCAGATCTGCTATAGAAGTCCCTGCAGTGGGCATAGGATTTCCTGTCATCATTTCAAAAGGATAGTGTCCAGTTTTTGCACTTGCATTTCCTCTTATGATCATGAGTACAATACGCAAAGAAACTGGCCAGAGCACTTTTGCCAGTCTTATCTTAATCACCTGGTTCATTCTTTCTATTTCTCCAGATGATTGTGTGAGATAAGTGCAATGCAAGTTTTGTTTTATGCCTAATATTTGTCCCTGTTCCTTCATTATTATTTCTCACAAAAGGTCCCAAAGATGGAGGTGTTGTATGCATTTCAGGTGGCATTGATTTCTGAGCCTTTACAATATGATCTAATTTGAAGGATCCTACTTCTTGCGAAATACTAGGGCCCTAAATTGATGACATAAACTTATATTATTTCTCCATATTAACACTGTGATCACAAGCCTCTCTGATATGCTTATATGGAATCTCTCTAGACTTTTTTTCCCTTAGATTTTGTGTAGTTTGACCTTATCTTTACCTTTCAGCTCTTGCAACTGACGAGCATGTCCACACACATACACATGACTTCTGACCAATTCAGCTCAGGGCAATGATCAGGCACATTACTGAAAGACCTATAGCCTTGCTGTCAGACTGTTAGGCAGAGATGTGTCAGCATAAGTCCATGTCTGAGAATAGGGTCCAAGTTATAAAGTTACAAGGCTTAGCTGCCAAGAATGAGAGAAGTTTTAACCAGGAAGACAGAGGAAGGAAAACAGGGTGAAGAGAGATGGCAGGTGTCTGGAAATATAGGTTCTTACATCCTGCCCAAAATGGTAGGAAAACACAGTTTCTATAAGAGCAGGACAGCCAATGACTCTCACACGGAGATGTACACCATTATACCAAGCCGACCTGTGCAGCAAAGCCATGCATTATATGTGCAAGAAGTTTCAGGAGCCAATAACCAGGGTGTTAGACAGGAAGGGCCTTACCTAAATTAAGACCACCCAGAGAAGAGGGCTCCAGGTGCCACACTCTGTTTACTGAAAAACCGCGGTATAGAAAGCTTTAAATTTACCTCTTAAACATCCAGAGCATTTAAGGTATATGTCCATCACCACTTATATGCAAAAAGCACCCCCCAGAATGCCGATTAAGTCTGGGAAAAAAGAAAAAGAAAAACCGAAATTGGCCTTTCCCAATATGGCGACACTCTCGTTACCTCTCAGTGTTACGGATCTCTCTCCGGCTGCATTGGAGCAGATTAAGGCTATGTTAATGGAAGCCTTAGATCTGAAATTGGCCGCTATATCTACCCAGACTACGGAGGTCCAAACTGTGCTGGCTGAAATTAATCCGTGATTTGAAAGGGTGGAGGAGAGAGTTGGCCTTTTGGAGGACAATAACTAGCCCTGACCGCCAAGATTCATGCACTGGAGAAAAAGGTCGAAGTGCATTCCTCTAAACTAGATGACTTGGAAAATCGAGCCCGCAGGTCGAACATCCGTCTTCTGGGCCTGCCGGAGACTTTAAATGAATGCAATCTGGGGACTTTCCTGGAATCTTGGCTTCCGGAGGCGTTACACATACTGGAGATCGCCTCCTCCTTTCGTATAGAAAGGGCACATCGGCTAGGACAAATGAAGGATGGGGATCCAGACCGTGGCTTGTTATTGCGAAAGTTTTAAATTTTGCGCACAAGCAAGCAATTCTGCAGGCATTCAGGAAAACTCCCAATCTGGCCTATGATTCTAAGCGAGTCAGGATTTTTCAAGACTATTCGGCCAATGTGTAGGGGCTGCAGAGAGGTTTTTCACCTATCTGTTCTAAGTTGTTTGATAAACAGGTGAAATTCTCTTTACAATTTCCAGCCCATCTCAAAATTTGGCAAGAGAACCAGACTCTCTTTTTCAACATCCTGGAGGAAGCCCATAAATTCCTAACCCTCAGGGAATTTCTCTCCTTGTAATGCGGTACAATAATACTGAGTTATTCCAATCTCTGATTCCTTGTTTAATTTCTAACATGAGCTCTCAGTAGGAAAAGCTATCTCAGTTTTGGTGCCTTGTGTCTCAGATTCGCTAATCTGTTTGCTGAGGCATAGGATTCCTCTGGTTCCCACAATCTGATGTGGCTGGCATAGGTAAGCATTTGTCTTACAATGACCGGTTGAAGGATGCCATGGGGTTGCTGGGCCAGTGAAGGAGTATACAGTTGAGCTAAACCAGGAGAATGGGATGTTTTAAATATTGAAAAAAAGGTAGGCCGGATTTTAAATATTGAAAAAAAGGTAGGGGGGGATTTAGTTAGGGCTGGGGGGTGGGTTAGATAGGGGAAGGGAGGGAAAGGTGGGAGGGGAATCAAAAAAAAAGTTCCCTCCAAGGCTGCTCCGATTTCGGAGTGGCCTTGTATGAAATGGGGAAAGCCATCGGGGCTCCCCTTGGGCTCAGCGCGCACAAGATGCAAAGTGTGCACCCCCTTGCGTGTGCCGACCCTGGATTTTATAACATGCGCGCGGCAGCGCGCGCATGTTATAAAATTGGGTGTACATTTGTGTGCGCCGGGTAGCGCGCATAACATTTAAAATCTGCCAGAGACTGTAGGAGCCATTTTATTAAAAGTGTGTTATGAGCCCCGGTGTCCAGGAAACCCACCTGGGGAACAGAATGGGACTGTAAGGCAAGACTTAGAGCAAGACAAGGACAGGTTTTCTGCATAGACAGCCCCCTCCCTCATTGAGCCTTTGAGTTCTGGGGTACAGTAGGTCTCTGTGGTGGCAGTACATCAATGTGGTGAGCCCACACAGGCAGGAACTTGGCAAGGCTGGACAAGCAAAGCTGAAGGCAAGGCCAGATAGACACGACTGTACAGACAAGGCAGGTTTGGCAGGGAGGTTTGGCTGGCAGGCTTGGCAGGCAAGCTTGGCTGACAGGACAAGGCAAGCAGGCAAGACACGGCTGTCAAGGCAGGCAGGCTTGGCAGGCAGGACAAGGCAGGATGGATACTATGCAGAACCTGGAACTAGACAAGGCAAGCGTGAGACAAGGCAAGGACAAGATTCTGGTACAGGCAGGTCTGGACAGAATACTGAAACAGACAGGACAAAACCAACAAGGCAAACTAGGGCAGGACTTGGACAAGGCAGACAAGGGAAACACAGAACAAAGAACACAGAAGCCCAAAAGTAGCAAGACTAGGAACAGACAGAATAGGCCCGAAGGCCCCAAGGCAGGATACAAGAAATAACAGGCCAGAGGCCTCAAGATGGGGAATAAGGCAATATAAGCCTGAGGGCTTCAAGGCAAGAGACTAGAAGGCTCAAAGGCCCCAAGGCTAGGCAAGGCAAAGCAAGGCAGAAGGCCCATAGGCTAAGGTAAGGCAAAGCAAGACAGAAGGCCCATAGGCCACAAGGCAAGACAAGAACAAGGGTCTGGTCAAAGAGCCAGGTGAGACACCATGAGAAGACAAGGCTACTATGGCAAGATGGATTTACATAGGGCTGGGACTTAGACATAGCAATGGCAGAGAGGAGGAATTTAACAAGACTAGTGATGGGACATACTGAGGACCTCTGCTGGTGGAGAGGTGTCATGAAGGTAGGATAAGGCTGCAGAACAGGCAAAATCCTAACAAAGTAGTTAGTCTCTAAGAAATAGTTATTAGGGATGTGAATCGTGTCCTCGATCGTCTTAACGATCGATTTCGGCTGGGAGGGGGAGGGAATCGTATTGTTGCCGTTTGGGGGGGTAAAATATCGTGAAAAATCGTGAAAAATCTAAAAATCTAAAAATCGCAAAACCGGCACATTAAAACCCCCTAAAACCCACCCCCGACCCTTTAAATTAAATCCCCCACCCTCCCGAACCCCTCCCAAATGAGTTAAATAACCTGCGGGTCCAGCGGCGGTCTGGAACGGCAGCGGTCCGGAACGGGCTCCTGCTCCTGAATCTTGTTGTCTTCAGCCGGCGCCATTTTCCAAAATGGCGCCGAAAAATGGCGGCGGCCATAGACGAACACGATTGGACGGCAGGAGGTCCTTCCGGACCCCCGCTGGACTTTTGGCAAGTCTCGTGGGGGTCAGGAGGCCCCCCACAAGCTGGCCAAAAGTTCCTGGAGGTCCAGCGGGGGTCAGGGAGCGATTTCCCACCGCGAATCGTTTTCGTACGGAAAATGGCGCCGGCAGGAGATCGACTGCAGGAGGTCGTTCAGCGAGGGTTCCGGCGCCTCGCTGAACGACCTCCTGCAGTCGATCTCCTGCCGGCGCCATTTTCCGTACGGAAAATGGCGCCGGCCATACGCGTATGGCCAGCGCCATTTTCCGTACGAAAACGATTTGCGGCGGGAAATCGCTCCCTGACCCCCGCTGGACCTCCAGGAACTTTTGGCCAGCTTGTGGGGGGCCTCCTGACCCCCACGAGACTTGCCAAAAGTCCAGCGGGGGTCCGGAAGGACCTCCTGCCGTCCAATCGTGTTCGTCTATGGCCGCCGCCATTTTTCGGCGCCATTTTGGAAAATGGCGCCGGCTGAAGACAACAAGATTCAGGAGCAGGAGCCCGTTCCGGACCGCTGCCGATCCGGACCGCCGCTGAACCCGCAGGTTATTTAACTCATTTGGGGGGGGTTCGGGAGGGTGGGGGATTTAATTTAAAGGGTCGGGGGTGGGTTTTAGGGGGTTTTAGTGTGCCGGCTCACGATTCTAACAATTTATAACGATAAATCGTTAGAATCTCTATTGTATTGTGTTCCATAACGGTTTAAGACGATATTAAAATTATCGGACGATAATTTTAATCGTCCTAAAACGATTCACATCCCTAATAGTTATACACTTGTCAAAACAACTCTCAGTCCAGTTTCCAAATATTACAGTTTCCTCTTTAAAACTGTCAGATATCTCAGTATTCACCTGCTTGTTCCTTGTATAAGCATACACTAACTGGCAAATATTTTCCAAGCAATACCCCTTGTTGCGATGACTGGCCATGGGTTCCGTGGCTGACTCCCCTTACCTCCTCTCTGAGGCTCTGTCGGCTTCCCTCGGCCGTGTGGCACGGTGGGGACGCCGTTGCCGCCCACCTTCAGGCCCTATCTCTCGGCTGATTCGCTGCCGCCGAGCTCCCTTCTCTTTGGGCTTTCCCCTAGCACGCGCGTGCCTCTCCACGGAATTTAAAGGGGCCACGGTGCGCTAGGGCTGCCGGGCCTCCCCAGTTGATGTCACTCTTCCAGCCCTATATAAGGCAAGCTCTGATGGCCAGAACTTGCCTTTGCAACAGGCTTCCGCCCTAGTTGCCTTGGGCTCCCTTCAAGCTCTGGTTCCGGTTTCATTGGACTGATTCCAAGTCTGATCTCCATATACCTGACTACTTTCTCTTCTCCAAGCCGACTTCTGCCAGTATACCGACCACGCCTGACCGCTGCCTGGATCCGACCTCTGCCTGTTCACCGACCATGCCTGATTGCTGCCTGGAACTTGACCTCTGCCTGGCCTGACTACTCCCGGACTGACTACAGGTACTGACCCCTGCTTCAGCTGACCATTCTGGACTGATACTCTGGCGTTGAACCTAGCTTTCCACTCGGACACTCTCTTCTGACCTCCTGCGACCTCTGGATATTCTTGCCTGAACACCAACCACTCACCCTTGTTCGTGGAGGGCACTCCCCTATGCTTCCTTTCTAGGAGACCCTGCGAGGCCTACCTAAGACTAGGCGGTTCGGATAACAAAGGGCTCAACCTGAGGGAACCCCAGGTTGCTATTGGCGAAGCTCCAGCTAGCCTCTGTTTCCCCCTGTGCTCCACCTCCTGGTGGCAGGTGCTCTCTGGGTCCAACCAGAGGGCCGTACGAATCCTGCACCAGGCCAAGGGTCCACCTCCAGCGCAACACTCCTCTTGCATATCGCCCTGTTTTCTGTAGGTGCAGCTTGTCTTGTCGCTTGTGTAAGCAACATTTTGTTCCATAATACAAGCTATATTATAATGGTCAGCAAAATGTCTAAATCTGGCCATAAGTATATAATTCATATTATTTACAATTGTCCCATATTATCTTATCTCAACTCTATGATGTTTCTAAGAAACTGTTCTGACATGGATGTTGCAAGGTTAATTAGTTGTCAGTCATTAGAAAAATGGAGTATTGAAGAAATAATCATCATAATAATTATTATTTAATGAATTTGATATACTGCATGTAGCAAGAATATATAAGCAGTTTACAGTTAAAAATGAACCACATAATTGAGGAACATAAAATATGGAATCAACAATATCATAATATGAATACAAAGCACAAGAACAGAGAGGACCAGGAAATGCTTGGTGCATTTCAGATACATCACAGAGCCATTTGCCCAAGGAATTAGAATAATTCAGGCTCTGATGTTAGTGACCGTAAAGTTGCGAGAATGACCTCAACAAAGCAACAAGGGGAAAAATCTAGCATGGCACAGATAAGTAAGACAGCCAATTCATATTCAATCAAGGTAACAAAAATGCTGATGCTGGAAAAAATACTTGCTAATTTTGAGTGAGAGCAAGGGACTTTGTGCTTCCAGCAGGAACCCAATGGAAGGTTGCAATGTCAAAGTGAAGCAGTGGTCACCTAGATCCTATTTGATAGGGATGTGAAGGGTCTAAAAATTTGGTTCAGTTTGTTCATTTGTTTTGTAGGTGGAAGTCATTTGTCAGGATTGCCTGGAATGAAAACAAAAAGTGTTCTTCATTTCATTTAATTTTCTCATTTTATATTGAAGTAAATGGGGGAAGCCCCATTGATTTCAATATCAAAGAAAAAATGAGCCAGGACCCAAGCCTGACAACAGGACCTGTCCTCATCATTGAGGCATGAACCTAGGCCCAGACTCAATGCTGAAGCCTGGTCCGAGGCTTGGTCCAGTCACCAAAGCCCAGACCTGGATCTAAGCCTAGGCCCAATAACCGGGGCCCAGCCTGAGTCTGGGTTCCATCGCCAAGGCCCAGCCCTAGGCCTAGATCTGATGCTAGGGCTTGACCTGAGGCCAGTTACAGATCATTGAAGCCCAGGCCAGGGCATAGGTCCTGTCCAGAAACCTAGGTCTGGTTCTGTCATGAGGTACAGACCTAGGTCTGAGGCCTAGACCAGGGCTAAATATCATTGCTTGGCTGAGGCCAGGTTCTATCATAGGAGCCTAGGCTAGGCTCATACCTGAGGCATAGGTCCAGAAGCCTAGGACCAGGCCTTCTGCTGTCTTTTTTCCTCTTCCCTTGACTAAAAACAGTGTCTTTCTCCTAGAGGACATGCCGCAGTGATGCCACTGTGGCATCTTTCTCAAGAGCAGATAGCACATTTTGTTGTACAACCATACAAATGTACTATTGTACAATAAAATTGCCATCCACTCTGGAGGAAGGTGCTGCAGTGGCTTCACTGCAGTATGTCCTCCAGGCAGAGGATGTTATTTTTAGTTGATGGAAGAAGAGAGAAGAGAGCAGAAGACCTGGTCCTGGGCCTCTGGATCTAGAACTCAGGCCTGGGCATAGGTGATGAGACCAGGCCTCAACCAGGCCCCGGTGTTGGGCCCATGTCTAGGTCTGTAAATCAGCGACAGGACCTGCCTCAGCCAAGTCTCAATATTGGGCCAGGGCCTAAGCCTCAGGCCTGTGCCTCAGTGATGGAACTCGGTCTGTGGCCAGGCCCTAAAGCTGGGCTTAGGCCAGCCCAGGTCAGGTCCTTTAGAACAAGATCCACCCTTGGCTGGCCCCAGCATCAGACCCAGGTCAAGGCTTGGGCTAGGCTCAAGGCTCAGAGATGTGACCCGGCCTCAGCCAGAGTTCAGCATCAGACCCAGGCCTATGTCTAGGTCTCTGCAATGAGACCCAGCCTCGGCCAGTTCCCCTAGTCATACCTGGGCCTATGTTGAGAATTGTTGCCAGTGCCAGACAAAGCTGTCTTTCAGCAGATATAGAATAGCAGGGGCAGGTTATTGTACAGGGATGTGTGCAGAAAAAAATTGTTTTCATTCAGTCATTCATTTTGTATGGCTCCCACTATTTGTTTTGTTTGTTTTAAAAAATATATATTGTTTATTTATTCCATTCATTCATTCATTCATCTCCTATGAAAATCAATGAGGGAAGCAATGCATCCTATTTTGGGCTCCAAAATTAAATTAGGATTTTCTAATTAATTCTAATAAAACTTGTGGGAATACATCATCAAAACATCAAGACTGTGTCAAAGTGGCTTGAATAGCCCAAAGCACCATGACAGGGTAAAGGAGCCCAAACAGAGACAGCCATACCCCAAGACACTGGGAGAGGAGCAAAGCAGCAGCAAGAGTGGCAAGAATACCCAAAGACTCCAACAGTGAGGTAAAGAGCACTAAAAACAGTACAATGAAGACCCCCAATAGAAAGCAGCACCAAGAGTGTCAAGAACAGTCCAAAGCACCATGAAGGGGGAGCAAAGCACAAAAAGTGCCGTCACAGTTTGTACTCAACCTGTAGTCTTCATCCTCCATGTATTCCCCACTTCCAACCAAAGATCCTATTGTGTCTGTCCCATAAATGCTTGAATTCTACCACTGTTGTGATTCCTACCACTTCTTCTGAAAGTCTGTTCTAGACTACACTGCCTTCTCAATGAAAAAGTATTTTCTTGCATATCTGTTGAGCGTCCCTTCTTTCAGCTTTATATGTACTTGATATTTTCATTCTATGGAAAATGCTATCTTCTGCTAGATATTTGAATGTTTGTTTCATATTTCCCCCCTTCTTCCTTCCTTCTAGACAGTAGGAGGTCAATATTCAGCAGTGCAACAAGCAAGCAATTTATCTAGTCACGGATATTCAGTGATATTCAGTACCAATTAGGCACAGCAATCAATATAGTCAAATAAAGTCTTAGCCAGATAAACATTAACTAACTAACTTTAGGACTGCTTTCTTGCACAACCTGACTTAGCTGAATATGTTATCTGGCTAACTAGGAATATCAAAGTTATCAGAATAAGTAATCTGGATAAGTTATCCCATCCCCGGAACACCCCTGTAATGCCCCAAATTTATCTAGATAAATGTTATCAGGCTAAAAATGTATCTGGATAAATTGGAACTGGTCAACATAGAGGGATTTTTTAAATCTCAAGGTTTGTCCAATTAAGTCCTAAATTTAGTAGGACAAACATTTGGAGTATAGATCTCTAGAACTTTAGCTCTTTAAGACTCTATAACCTGATGTACTGAAGGGTTTTCACCATGTTGTGTTTATGAAAAAGTTCTTAGTATATGTATGTGACTTATTCCTTCCTCCTTCTCCCCACTGGAAGTATTCATGCAGGTCAGGTTCCAGAATGTGCTTCCAAGCCATCCTCACTAAAGGTGACAGCATGTATGTTTTTGAAGTATAAAATTGTAAAGGGCAGTGGTATCCTGTTAAGAAGAACACTATATTAAACCAATGTATTAAGCAGAAAGCAGGAAAGTTATCCATCAAGTAGAAATTAAAATGTTTAGTCACTTAGTACTTCAGGTACGCAGAGGTGTCCTAACAGGTGGTGAAAGCCAGAAAGATGCTTGGGTGCATATAAGAGGTAATCTTGCCTTGTATAAGGGGTTGGATTTAGGTAAGAGAACATAGCCACATACCTAAGGTACTAAATTCTGAAGGCCCACCCAAACAACAGGGGTATCTCCTGCTGCTATCTGATTTCCAAAGGATAAACCATCACCCTCAGTTCTCTCCCTATAGGCGCCATAATCTTAAATCTGACCCTGCCTGTATAAGACCCTGTGCTACTGTGTACAATTCTGGAGAGAGCACCTTCGAAAGTATATAAACCAGGTGTAGTAAATCCAGAGAGTGGCTGCTAAAATGGTCAGTGGTCGTCATTGTAAAGTCAATGGGAACAGACTTAAAGATCTAAACATGTATACCCTAGAGGAAAGTTTAGATAGGGGAGATAGCATTGAAACATCTAAATACCTCCCTGGTATTAGTGCATAGGAAGTGAGCCACTTTCAAAAGAAGTAGGCTCTGGAATAATGGGTCCTGGGACGAAAGTGATAGGGGGCAGACTCAGATGTAATCTGAGGAATTATTTCTTTAAACAGTAGGGGGGTAGATGCATGGAACAGCCTTTCAATTGAGGTGGTGAAAGCAAGCACTACATAGGGTAAGCACAGGGGATCTCTGAAGGAGTAGTAGGGATTTAAGGTATGGGCAGACTGCCTTTAAGAGGAAAATCATGTAGACATCTCTAGAAGATTAAGTGACCTATGAACAAAACATTTTCCTCAGAGACACAAAGGAGCCTATACAGTAAAGGTTAGTGTGCATGCAAATAGCGTGCTATGTAATAAGTGGGTAATTTGGTAACAGCCTGCATAAATTCTTAAACCAAATACATGCATAAGTTGCACCAGTTTGGAAGGAGAAAGTATGCACATATTCTTTTGAAAATTATCCCAGCAAACCTACCTGCACACAATTATATATTCTAATTTGTTTGTAGATTTTTTTCAAAGCCCTCCCCAACCCTGCCCCTGGGAATGCCTCTTCTCGCGGTGGGTAAACACTCACATACAGGTTATGCATGCATACATTTTTCTTTCATATCAGGCAAGCAGTTTTCATACAGACCACTTCTGTAGGTAAAAGACATTTTATTCATGGAAATGTCTTTGAAAAAATTGTTCTACCAGGCTTTAGTTTGTGAGCTAATGTGGTCCCTGAACTTGGTTTTATCAGAGGGTGATCATGTAATATGAATCTGATCAATTTCTTTGTTTTATCGACTGGAGAATTAGATCAAGGGCATGCACTGGATACGGTTTGCTTGAATTTCAATAACATTTTTTATATAATTCAACAGGAGGCACATAAATCAACAGATCAGCCTGGGTTGAGCCCTAAAGTAGTAGACTATATTAGAAACCGGTTTAGTGAATAGTGATAGATAATAGAAAGGAGTGGTAAATGAAATTCACTCTGAGGAAAGAAAATTGGAGTACCTCAGGACTCTGTCCAGGGGCCAGTTCTGTTTAATATCTTTGTGAGTGATGTTGAAGAGGATTTAGGAAGAAATGTTGTCTTTATACGGATGCCACTAAGTTCTGCAACACAGTAGACACCTCTGAAGGAGTAGATATAATAAGAAGTGATCTAAGAATGATGAAGGAGTGGTCAAGTGCTTTGCTGTAAAAATTCAAGGCAAAAAAGTTGCTGTCATGCATTTGGACTGCAGAAATTAGAAGGAGCAGTACACAGTACAGGGTGAGATACTGATATACCAGTCAAGAGAGAGATTTTGGGGTGATTGTGTCTGATGATATCAAGTTAGCAAAACAGTGTGGTAAGTAGGAGGTGATAATGACTCTGTATAAATAATGATTAGCCTTCAGCTAGAATATTGTGTCCAGTTTTGAAGGTCATACCTCTGACATAATATAGACTAGGGATGTGAATCGTGTGATCGATCGTCTTAACGATCGATTTTGGCTGGGGAGGGAGGGAAATCTGATCGTCATGGGTTTTTTTTGTTAAAAAATCGTAAATCGGGGGAGGGCAGGAAAACCGGCACACCAAAACAACCCTAAAACCCACCCCGACCCTTTAAAACAAATCCCCCACCCTCCCGAACCCCCCCAAAATGTTTTAAATTACCTGGGGTCCAGTGGGGGGGGGGTCCCGGCGCGATCTCCCGCTCTCGGGCCACGGCTGCGTTAATAGAAATGGCGCTGGTGCCCTTTGCCCTTACCATATGACAGGGCAAATGTAGCGCCGGCGCCATTTTGGTTCCTGTCACCCGACGTCATGAGTGCCGGCGCTACTTTTGCCCTCACTATGTCATACGGGTCATATGAGATAGTGAGGGCAAAGGTAGGGCCGGCGCCATTTTGAATATTGGCAATACAGCCCGAGTGCAGGAGGTCACTCCCGGACCCCTGCTGGAATTTTGGCAAGTCTTGTGGGGGTCAGGAGGCCCCCCAAGCTGGCCAAAAGTCCCTGGGGGTCCAGCGGGGGTCCAGGAGCGATCTCCTGCATTCGTGATGTCGGGTGACAGGAACCAAAATGGCGCCGGCGCTACCTTTGCCCTGTCATATGGTAAGGGCAAAGGGCCACCGGCGCCATTTCTATTAACGCAGCCGTGGCCCGAGAGCGGGAGATCGTGCCAGGACCCCCCCCACTGGACCCCAGGTAATTTAAAACATTTTGGGAGGGTTCGGGAGGGTGGGGGATTTGTTTTAAAGGGTCGGGGTGGGTTTTAGGGTTGTTTTGGTTTGCTGGTTTTCCCGCCCTCCCCTGATTTACGATTTTTTGACGATAAATTGGGGGAATTGCTATTGTATCGCGGCTCTAACGATTTTTAACGATTTAAAATATATCTGACGATTGTTTTAAATCGTCAAAAAACAATTCACATCCCTAATATAGACAGTCTGGAAGACTTAAGAGCCTGAATATGTATTACTACATATCATTTCTATACTGCTGCTAGAAATAAATAGCGCTGTAGAAATACACGCAAGAGGCAGTCCATGCTCTGTAGATCACAACAGGAGAAGAAAAACATGGGAGGCATTTAACTACTTCAAAGGTATAAATCAAGCACAAGAAACTTAACCTCTTTTAAAGGAAAGAAGATTCTAGAAAAAGAGGTCATGGTATGAAGCTCCAATGGGAAGATTCAAGAGCAGCATTAGAAGATATTTCTTTACTGAAAGAATAGTGAATGCTTTGAATGGATTCCCAATGGATATGGAGAGGATACAAAAGATAACGGAACTGAAAAAGGCATGACATCCCGAGTGATCAGAAGGTGAGAGTAAAATCAGAAATTGGTTGGAGCTGATGGCATTGTACCAGGTGTCACCTTGGCATACTAATTGGGTCTAATGGTGTTTATATGTTGTTGTATTCCATGGCATTGGTAGGAACAGGGTTGGAGGGGAGTTGCAGGACTCAAAACAGACTACTCTAAACTCCTTTAATGTAAAGGGAGATGTGTTAAGGACAAAAGAGGGCAGTGAAAGGAAAGAAAGCAATACAACAGGCCACGGAGGAGCCAGGATGTCATGGTCATCACTCGTAGCTCGGTCTATCAAGCAGTAGGGATGTACAGAGAAAAAATTTTCATTTTCATTATTCGGTTTTTTGGGAGGATTTTTTTCCACAAATTTTGGTTCATGGATTGTTTGAATTGTTTTCATTGGTGAGAAAAAAATGAATCAAACAATAATTAAAAAAACAAACAGCCAAAAAATGAAAATGAGGCCTCTTGGGGCCTCCCGCCCACAAAAAAACAGGGCCAGGATTCCACCCCGACCCCACTTTCCCAGTCTGGTGAGGATACGCTGGCTTTGGCCTAGGCCCAGACTGAAGCCTCGGCCTTGCATAGGCCGAGGTGCCAGAGGCTTTGGCCTAGGCCTTTGGCCGAACCCTCAGCCTTGTGTAGGCTGAGGGTGAGGTAGGTTGTTGTGACTTTGGCCTATTCAAAGTTGAGGCGTCAGTCTGACCCAGAAGCTGTATCCCAGTGCCAGGTCCTTGGCCCGGACTCAGGCCTGATGCCACAATCCGACCCGGAGGCCAGATCCCGATGCTGGGGCTTAAGCTCGGACCCACGCCCAATGCTGCAACCCGACCCGGAGGCGGGGTCCCAAAGCTGGGGCCTTGGGATGGACCTTAGCCAGATGCAACTACATGACCCAGAGGCACGGTCCCGATGCCAGGACCTCAGCCCAGTCCCAGGCCCTATGCTGTGACCTGACCTGGAGGCAAGGTCCCGAAGCTGGAGCCTAGGTCTGGACCCACGCCCGATTCCGCAACTTGACCCAGAGACTAGGTCCCAATGTCTGGGCTTCGGCCCAGATTCAAGCCCAGGCCTCTGTCCAGACCTGGGGGCTCTCCCGCCGAAGTTTTCTGTCGGCTCTTCAATGCCAATTGACGGCATACTCTGTAGTTGTGCCAGAGTGAATTAACTCTGGTGAATTTACCCCCTAGATGGTGTCATTTTGATGTACAGCAATGCTGTACACATGCCATACATCAAAATGGTGCTGTCCATGGAGGTGAATATGCCTGAGTTAATTCACTTCAGTGCGACCCCTGCAGATGCCATCATTTGGAAGTGAAAAGCCGAAGAAAGAAAACATCAGAAGGGGGAGCCCCCAAGCCTGGGACACCAAGGCCTGGGCCTGACCCTAGGTCGAGGCCTAGATGCTGGGACCTGGCCTCCTGGCTAAGGCCCCAGTGTCAGGCCTGGGTCCAGGCTGAGGCCACAGCATCAGGACCTGGCCTCTGGGTTAGGTCGCAGCATCAGGCCTGGGTCCAGGCTGAGGCCTTGGCAACAGAACCTGGCCTCCGGGTCAGGTTGTGGTGTCAGGCCTGGGCCTCGGGTCCCAGCCTTTGATGGAACATGTCAGACCAGGTAAGTTCTTATTTGTTTTTTAATTTTTGGGGGCCTCAGCTGAGACCCTGGCATCACAGCCAGGCCTAGGCCATGGTCCCTGCTTTGGGCTTCAGGTTATGCTTGAACGTGATGCTGGCACTTCGGCCTAGGCCTGAAGCTGGGGCATTGCTTAGGTCATAGGCCACAGCCCCTGCTTTTGGCCTCAGCCTATGCCCTAAGCGAGCCCCCGGCTTCGGGCCTAGAACTAGGCCTGATGCTTTTTTTTTTTTTTTTTTTAATGAAACAAATGAATAAGGTTCATTTCATTCAGTGCCCCCCCCCCCCCCCCCCCCGAATAAAATGAATTAGCCTTATTTGTTGCATTTTGTACTTTTGTTTTACATGAATACACATCCCTATCAAGCAAGCTATACAGGGAACCTAGAGAAGACCAGATATTTGAGCAACAGCTGCACTAGACTGAGATGCCAGAATTCAACTAGCTGCTAGATTTGTCTGGGTACAGCCAGTTTCTAACATTATGCATAATAAACCATTGCATTAAAAAGTTGATCATCCTCACTTGGAAAATGCCACTTGATCCTGATTTGGATTTAGGAATAAATTAAAGATTCAAAGTCCCATCTTGTTTTTTGCACAAAGGTTTGCTTCTACAATTATTTATGGCAGAATCTTTCCCTTTCAGTTATCAGAAATTAAATCATTAGAGATGTGCTTCGAGTAAAAATTTCGTGTTGGGCTTCATTTTGGGCCCCCCCTCCCCCCCCCCCCCCCCCCCCCCCGCGGGAATTTCGTTTTTCCCTCGGTTCGGGGTTTTTTTTTCGGGGACCCTGATTTTTGAGTTAGTGCGCACTATCGGGAGTTAGTGCTCAAAAATGAATTTTTTCCGAAAGTTTGGAAAAAATTCAATTATTTTTCAGTTTTCCCAAACCATTCGAATTAGGCAATTTAGTTGAAATTGCCTAATTTGTGAAAAACGATTGCATATTGCTATACATCATTGTGCCAAAGGCCTGTTATTTCAAAATGATGCCAGCAAAGTGCTTTGCACTTACCATACTTTATCATGTTTACCATACTTAGTCCTTAAAGCTTTTCCTTAGCAGATTTCCTTTGTTGTATTTTTTTTTTATTTGTTTTTGTTTTGGGAGGGGTGGATTAGAATAATGTTTATAAAAAGAAAATGATGGGGAATGGTAAGTGAAAAGGTGGTGGATGCCCAGAAATCTCGGCATATCTCCCAATCCCCCTTAGATGCTAATTTTTGCAATCCAAATTTATTGCCAGTGGATGTGGTGCAAGCTATTAGTGCAGAATAATTTTAAAAAGTTTTGACAAGTTCCTGGAGGAAAAGCCCATAAACCATTATTAAGGTGGAGTTGCAGAAATCCACTGCTTATTCTTGGGATAAGCAGGTAGGAATCTGCCTACCTCTTGGGATTCTGCCAGGTACTTGTGACCTGGATTCACACTGTTGGAAACAGGATACTGGGTTTGATGGATCCTTGGTTTGACCCAGTATTGCAAATTTTATGTTCTTATGGACTCATCTCTGTCTAATACCCCAAGACACGTGATACCCCAAGACATGCTCTGAGACATGTGAAGTATGATAAAGAGCTGCAATCCACTGCTCTGTATAGTAGGGATGTGCAGAGCAAAATTTTATGTTCATATTTTTTATGTCCGAAAGGGGGTCCCACTTGCGGCCAATATGGACATAAAAAAAATCCAATGAGTTGGGTATATGTACATATGTGCAAAAAAAAAATTTAAACCCCCTCACCCTCCTTAATCCCCCCCCCCAGACTTACCACAACTCCCTGGTGATCGAGCGAGGAGTGAGGACGTCATTTCTGCAATCCTTGGCGAGAAGCATGTGACGTCGGTGGCACGTCGAGTGACGCGGCGTCACGTGATTCCCGGCGAGTTCGCGCCGGACGGCTCATTCGGCCCAAAAGAACTTTTGGCCAGCTTGGGGGGGCCTCCTGACCCCCTCAAGCTGGCCAAAAGTTCTTTTTGGGCCGAACGAGCTGTCCGGCGCGAACTTGCCGGGAATCACGTGGCGCCGCGTCACTCAGACGCGGCGTCACGTGATTCCCGGCGAGTTCGCGCCGGACGGCTCGTTCGGCCCAAAAAGAACTTTTGGCCAGCTTGGGGGGGCCTCCTGACCCCCCCAAGCTGGCCAAAAGTTCTTTTTGGGCCGAACGAGCCGTCCGGTGCGAACGAGCCGGGAATCACGTGACGCCGACGTCACGTGATTCCCGGCAAGTTCGCGCCGGACGGCTCGTTCGGCCCAAAAAGAACTTTTGGCCAGCTTGGGGGGGCCTCCTGACCCCCTCAAGCTGGCCAAAAGTTCTTTTTGGGCCGAACGAGCCGTCCGGCGCGAACTTGCCGGGAATCACGTGACGTCGGCGTCACGTGATTCCCGGCTCGTTTGCGCCGGACGGCTCGTTCGGCCCAAAAAGAACTTTTGGCCAGCTTGGGGGGGTCAGGAGGCCCCCCCAAGCTGGCCAACAGTTCTTTTTGGGCCGAACGAGCCGTCCGGCGCGAACGAGTCGGGAATCACGTGACGCCGGCGTCACTCGACGTGCCGCCGACGTCACATGCTTCTCGCCAAGGATTGCAGAAAGGGCGTCCTCACTCCTCGCTCGATCACCAGGGAGTTGTGGTAAGCCTGGGGGGGGGATTAAGGAGGGTGAGGGGGTTTAAATTTTTATTTTGGCTCAACAATCGCGATTTCCCACATATCGAACATATCTATGTTCGATATGTGGGAAATCCGATCGTTTATGTCGAATCAATTTTTTAAGTAAAAAAAAAATATGAGTTGCGTTTTACTAATGCGGTCAATCCGAATGCACACCCCTACTGTATAGAGCTAATTCTACTCTCTCAACCACAGGGGTGGTCTCTATTATAATGGTTTGCCTGTTGGAATGTGAGAAAAATATAAAGGTGTTGGAAAATGGAAATTGTTTCCTAATGTGGCAGAGTAGGGAGCATAGGCACAATACCACTAAAGCCTTATGGAAAAGATAAATACAAAGTCATTTTTTTGAAAGAGAAATATTAAAGTATTCATCATTAAAAGCTTCATAAAGATATTTTATAGTGCTCAACTTTTTCATATGTTGAAGTAAATAAGTTCTCTGCATTTTATATACCTATTTTTAGAACTAGCAATACCTTATTTTCCAGAAGACATTTCAGCTTGTTCTCTACTGCCGTCACAGAGGTGCTTTTACACCTATCTAAAACTATGTTTTTCTAAAATCTGAAAGCATTGTGGAGTCTGACTCATCCACTGAAACTGTGCAGAGAAAGAGCTTGATTTGACCACATAAATGCTAATCTGAGTCAGGCAGCACAGTAGCTCACTTCATCAAGACCTTTACAGGTACAGCACTACATAATGGCCTTCTGTTCTCTGAATGTGTGTGTACTTATCTTACAGAACTATACTGCCCTCAGCAAAAAGACTGCTAGATGACCCAGACATAACCCCTTGCTCTTTTTCCAGATGAACTACTGCATCACAAAAAGACTTCATAAATGGCCAACTGGCTTTAGTTCTTAGTCATCCTGACTGCTCAGTGGTTTCAAATAGGAAGATAAAAGGATATTTTGTAAGAGAAAAGTATCTAATTGTGGGATAGAGCATATCATCATTAGCTCCCTTGGTAATATTTGTTGTTCTTGATTTCTTGGTGTTTACAAATCTATTAAAAATTTTTGATGGTGTCAAATTAAATAAGCACATGGATAAGGGCAAGCTGGTCGACACAGTGTATTTAGGTTTTCAAAAGGAATTTGAAAAAATTCCTCATGGGAGACTCCTGAAGAAATTAAAAAGTCATAGGATAGGAGGTGATGTGGATTGGTAACTGGTTAATGCAGTGGTGAACAAACTGCAACCTGCATGAAGCACCTGTCTGGCAGCGAGATAGGTCTGGGACTGCAGCAGCTGAAACATGTCACTTCTGCCTGGAAGTGATTTCTTTACGCCAAAAGTGATGTCACCACTGCAAGCCAAACGGAAGACTCCCATGCATGCCTTGGTTGAAATACCAGGAAAAGCACTCCCCTCCCCCTCCTCAGACTTTCAGTGGTCTGCCACTGAGGCAGGAACACTAAAATAGTCCTCAAGTTCAAAGGTTTGCCCTCCCTTGGTTACAGGATAAGAAACAAAAGAATAGGACTAAATGGTCAGCTTTCCCAATGGAGAATGGTAAATAGTGGAGTGCTCCAGGGATCTGCAGTGGGATGAGTGTTGTTTAACTTATTCATTAATGATCTGGAAAAGTGAGCAATGAATAATCAAAAGATAGAGAAAAATATACAAAGTAATTAAACCACAAGCAAACTGAAAAATTGCAGAAGGGCTATGCAAGACTGAGGAACAGTGCATCTAAATGGCAGATGAAATTTAATGTGGACAAGTGCAAACTGATGAACATAGAAAAAAAATAGTTCTAATTATGTACACAGAATGCTGAGTTTCACATTAGAGTTAACAGTTAGGAAAAAGCCCTTTTGCATCATTTTGAATATTACATTGAAATCCTCTGCTTAGTGACCAACAGAGGACAAAAGGCAAATAGAATGTTTAGAATTATTTGGAAAAAAAAACAGAAAGCAATACGGTATAATAACATAATGTCTCCGAAAGTATCTATTACGCAGCCAAGGTGCAGAGGAGGGCAACAAAAATGATAAAGGGCTCTCTTATGATGAGAGTTTATGCAGGATAGGGCTCTTCAGCTTGGAAAAGAGACTGCTGAGAGGGGACATGATAGAAGTTTATAAAATCATGAGTGGTGTGAAACAGGTAAATAAAGGATGGTTATTTACCCTTTCAATAAATACTAACACATAAGGACTTTCCATGAAACTAGCAAACAGGAGATTTAAAACAAGTAGTAGATAGTACTTTTTCACTCATAACACAATCAAGTTATGGAATCTGCTATCAGAGGATATAGTGAAGGTGATCAGCATATCGGGATTTAAGAGGTTTGGAAAGGTTCCTAGAGAATAAGTCTGTAACACACTATTATCCAAGTAGACTAGAGAAAGCAATTGTTATGCTTGGGAGTGAGTTACAACAAATAGATCTACTTTATGAACACCAGAACATATGAATTGCCAAATTGGATTAGACAAGGGTCCATTAAGCCCAGTATCTGGTTTATAACAGTGGCCAATACAGGTCACAAGTATCTGGAAATATCCCAAATAGTCGAAAGATCTCGTGAAGCTAACATCCAGGCAGCCCTGGATTTGTCACTAGGCACCCATTATGTCTGTACCTAGGCAGCAAACATTTGCTGCCTTCCAGTTCTGCTGAATCTCATTCAGCAGAGAATAGCCCTCTACTACCCTGTAATAGTCCCTTACATGAGGTAGGGGTGTGAAAGCACCAAAAGCACCTAAAACAAGCGTGGGCAATTCTGGTCCTCAAGGGTTGTAAACCAGTTGGGTTTTCAGGATATCCTTAATGAATCTTCATGAAATATATTTGCATACAACTGGGACAGAGTACATGAAAAGCTTTCTCATGCATATTCATTAGGATATCCTGAAGACCCGACTGGTTTGCGGCCCCTACCTACCCTTGACCTAGAGGCAGCAAAATCCTAAAACCATCCCTAAGTAGTAGCTTTCTCCAAGTCTACCTGTTAATAGCAGTTTATGGACTCCTTCTCCAGAAATTTGTTCTAAACCCAGCTATGCTGACATGTTTACCTCATCCTCCTCCAATGAATTCTTGAACTTAATTGTGTGTTGAGTGAAAAATAATTTTCACTGATTTATTTTTAATGTGCTACTTATTCCACTCCTTATTTTATAGATCTCTGTCATATTCCCCCCTCAATTGTCTCTTCTCCAAGCTTAACAGTTCTAACCTCTTTAGCTTTTCCTCATAGCAGAGCCATTCCATCTATTTTATACATTTGGTTACCCTTCAATAAAGATATAGTTGCACTAGAGAAAGTGCAGAGAAGGGCAACCAAAATGATAAGGGGCATGGATTGGCTCCCCTATGAGGAAAGGCTAAAGAAGTTAGGACTGTTCAGTTTGGAGAAGAGATGACTTGTTGCACTCGGGGGTGGACCCTTGTCCTGAGGCAGTGGAGGAAGGCTCTCTGGTAGGGACCAGGAAGCAACTGCCCCCAGGGGGCGGAGCACTGGAGGAGACAGAGGCTAGGATGAACTTCACCACTGGAAGCCCGAGGTCCCCCCGGGAGGAGCCCGTAGGGACCCGGGCTGCTTGAACTTAGGTGGGCCTCGCAGGGTCTCCTGGAAGGATGGAAGTCCGGTGTGCCCACGGGCAGAAGGGGAGCGTGGTCAGGTTCGAGACTGGAGGTCAGGTGGAACGAGGAAGACCAGAAGAGCGTAAGTGACAACAAGGCTAGGAACAGAGCCAGAATCTAGAGATGTGGTCAGGCAAGCAGAGGTCAGAGTCCGAGAGTCAATATGAGGAGTAGTCAACGAAGCAGGGGTCAGGTTCCGGAGGTCAGATGAGGTCATAGGCAGGCTGAGGTCAGAAGGCAGGCAGCAGGCAGATGAGTCTAGGAACAGGCCGAGGTCAGAAGGCAGGCAGCAGGCAGACGAGTCTAGGAACAGGCTTGGGTCAGAAGGCAGGCAGCAGGCAGCAGGCAGGCAGGTCGAGAGGCAGACTGAAGTCAGAAGGCAGGTGGCAGGCAGGCAAGATGAGGAGCAAGCTGGAGTTAGTAGGCAGGCAGTAGACAAGCAGGTCAAGGAACAAGCCAAGATCAGTACCAGAAGTCAGTCCGGAGGTACTACCTGGGGAGACGGGGAGACGAACAGGAACAAGAGGATGATGGAGTACTAGGATGCAGGAACAAGGCAGGAATAGAACTGGAACAGAAGGATCCTGGAACGAGACTTGGAACAAGACTGGAGCAAGAACAAACGCAGTGACAATCTAGCATACAAGCCGACCCGATTGCCAAGGCAAGGAAGTACAAGCAGGGACTTGTTTATAACAGGGAATCAATCAGGGCGCACCGCAGAGCTAGAACCTGCCCTTGGCCCTTTAAGAGGCCGGGCGGTCCGCATGCACGCGTAGGGGCATGGCCAACACAGCCGAGGATGCCAAGCTCCGGCGTGAAGCCTGGTGCGCAGTGGAAGGCCCGGCGACCGCCGCCGCGGGACGCCGAGGCCTGGAAGCGCTTACAGCTGCTGCTAGGGAGGCAGACCCGGGACCTGCTGTGGAACCATGGAGGTGAGCAGGGCTGTGCGCAGGCCGGGCGTGGACGGGGTGCATAACACGACTGAAGGGTGATATAATAGAAGTCTATAAAATCATGAAAGGACTTGAACAGGTTAATGTAAATTGGTTATTTACTCTATCCGAAAGTAGGTCTAGGAGGCCCTCCATGAAGTTAGAAAGTTGGAACAAATCGAAGAAAATTATTTTTCACTCAGCGCATAGTTAAGCTATGGAATTCATTGCCAGAGGATGTGGTTATGGCAGTTAGTGCAACTGGGTTTAGAAAAGGTTTGGATAAGTTCCTAGAGGAATAATCCATAGACTATTATTAATTAATAAGCAATAGTAGCTGGAGATCTACTTAATGTTTGTGATAAGCAGGTAGGAATCCGTCTACCCCTTGGAATTCTGCTAGGTATTTGTGACTTGATTGGCCACTGTTGGAAACAGGAAACTGGGCTTGATGGACCCTTGGTCTGTCCCAGTATGGCATATCTTATGTTCTTATGTTCTCTGTACCTTTTCTAGTTCAACTATATCTTTTTCAAGATTCAGCAACCAGAATTGCACACAGTACTTTAGATGTGGTCTCAGCATGGAGCAATATGGGCGGGAATTATGACATTCTCTTTTTTATTCTCCATTCCTTTCCTAATAATTCCTAACATTCTGTTCAACTTTTTGACCACCAATGGACCCCAGAGCACTGTCCATAATGACACCCAAACCACCCCCCACCTCCCCAGTGGCACTCCTCAACATGGACCCCAACATAGTGCAACTACAGTGTGGGTTAAACTTCCACACATGCACCACTTTGCATCCATCTATCATCTACCAACCTCATCTGCCATTTGGAAGCCCATTCTCACAAGGTTCTCCTGCAAATCCTCACAATCTGCCTGTGATCCAGCAACTTGGAACAATTTTGTGTCATATGCAAATCTGACCACCCCAATCTTTCTTCCCTTCTCCACATCACCTTCAAATATATAAAAAAACATTGGTCCCAGAACAGATCCCTGAGGCACTCTACCCCCATCCACTCAGAAAACTGTCCAACTAGCCCCACCCTCAATCCTCCATCCTCCAGCCAGCCTGCAAGTCACAATAGGACACTGCCTATCATCCCACAACTGTTCCGGAGGTAGACCCTTGGTCTGAGGTGGAGTTGGCGCTACCCATGGTGAGAGACCCCATGGGTCCCCACCATCGGGGGGCAGAGCTGAACGGAAAGCGGAGGCTGACTGAAGCTTTGCCAATACCAGCCCTCATTCCCCGCAGGTTGAACCCTTGGGTATCGGGGCTGGCTGGTCTTAGACGGGCCTCCGAGTGGATGATCCCGAGGAGAGTGTCCAAGGCTAAGGCTAGGGAGCATGCAGCGGAGTGAAGTTAGAAGCCAGTAATCAGACCTGAGCGTAGTTTCAACAAAGCAAGAGGGCAAAACCAGATATTAGTCCAAGCATGGTCCAACGAAGCAAGGGTCAAGCCAGATATCAGTCTGAGGTAAAGGCTAGGTGGGAACCAGGAATGGAATCAGGAACAGGAACCAGTAACGAAGTCAGGAACTAGGGCGAGCAACGAGCACACGATAAGCGTGGAGATCTGTTGCCAAGGTGAGCTCTGATAGTCAGAGCTCACCTTAAATAGTCCCAGGCTGATAGCATCATTGAAAAGGGCTAGCAGCCCTAGCCTGCCGCGGGCCCTTTAAATTCACAAGCAAGGCGCACGCGCGCATGCCTAAGGGAACCAGATGCAAGAGCCAACAACGGTGACGTCTCTTCCATGTTCCAAGGCCCAGTGGCAGTAAGCAGGGCTGCGAAGAGGAGCGCAGTGCCGGGGGCACCCCCTCTGCAAATTCGGAGGACCAGGGCCCTCCCCCGGCGAGGTGGCACGACGCTGAGTAAGGGAGGCCGGCCACAGGTTCTGCAGCCGGCCGACGCAACAACAACTTTCCAACCTTGTCAGGAATCCCTCAGTGCCCTTTGAAAATTCAAACAAACCATATCCACAAGTTCACCATTATCCACCTGCTCACCAACCAACCCCTCAAAAAATGTTGCAGATTGGCGAGGCAAGACCTCCTGTGTGCAAATCCATGCTGGCTGTGTTCCACTAAACCATGTCTTTCCATATATTCTTTGATTTTGTTATTCAAAGCTGTCTTCATGATTTTTCCCACCACTGAAGTCAGACCCACTGGTCCATAGCCTTCTGGATCATCCTGTAGGGGGACACCCGATATTTTACGACTGAAGGTTGCAACGATGAGTCTCGGCCGTAGAGGGCTAAAGATTGCAAAAGATGGATACTGACAGTTATCTTCCTGCCAAGACCCTGTCTCAGCAGAGAAAGAAAAAAACAGATGAGAAATTTAAGCAGCATCATATCAAGATCTACTAAGGCAGTGAGGAGAAAAACAACTTCTCCCTAAGTGCAGAAGTCAAAGTCGCCCAAGGAGAGTCCATAGGACAGGGCCGGGACCCAACTAGGGATGAAATAAGAATATGTGGATGTGACAAGACCTGGCAGACCCCCCAAGATCTTAAGTGTGTGTGTGTGTGTGGGGGGGGGGGGGGGGCAAAGACCTGCAATGAGAGAAAACATCCTCCATTCTCTTATGCTTATGCTTGTTTATGCATAAGCATAGGCTGGCCAGTATAAAAAGGGGCAAAGAGGGAAGAGAAGGATAGAGCTGACTACCCGGAAGAGCTGAATACCGGGAGGAGCTGACTACCCAAAGGAGGTGAGAGCTGACTACCTGAAGGATCCCTTGCAGCTCCCTGGGTGGAGGAAGGAGAGGACTAGATGTGGCTGAGAGTCTGAAGAGAGAGGAAAGCCCTGCCTCCTCTGGTAGCCGGTAAAATGTTTGGGAGACCGATAAGAAAGAAGCTCTACCTTGCTTCCGGAAACCTTGCCCTACAGTCCAGAGCAGAGAGATACCTCTTCAGCTATTCAGTACTCGAACCTAGGGAGCAAGCCTGTTGCTTGAGATGATCTCCGAGATGTGCCAGAGACAGCTCTAGAGATAGAGGGAATCTCCTGAAGTTATTGGGAATAATAAGTTAACTATCAGTCTTAATATATATTATGCAGGTTAAGGTTTCTGGCATGTTTAAGGCCACTAATGATGCAGATTGTTTTTAGTATAAACTGGTATTCAGTAGCAAGGATGTTAGAGATATGTACTGTGTATCTTTTTCTAAATGCTAGGCTAGCAAAGTCCGACAAATAAAAGTCTAATTCTGTGGATAAATCACGTTGTCATTCCTGAATGATTCGGATATTGTGTGGTATAGGAGATAATAGGGAGAACTCCGACCAGCCCCATCAGTGTGGGAGAAAAGGGGGGCACACTAACATATAGGCTCCCGAACCCCTGATATCATGTACATCCCCGGAGCCCCCTCATAGATCAGCATCACATTGATCACCCTCCAGTGTTCAGGTACAATGATAGGTTACAAATTACTAGTAATAGATCCGTAATTTCAATTTGAGTTTTTTCTGGGGGGTACATAGCAATTTGCTACTCTTTAGTTTTTCGATCTGTCCTATTATATCTTCTAGGTTCACAATGATTTGTTTCAGTTTTTCCAAATCATTACTATTAAATACCTTTTTGAGCATGGGAATCTTCCCAACATTCTCTTCAGTAAATATCAAAGCAAATAATGTATTTAGTCTTTCCATTATGGCCTTGTCTTCCCTAAATGCACCTTTCATCCCTCAATCATCTAACAGTCCAACCAACTCCCTCATAGGCTTCCTGCTTGAGATATATTTTCAAAAGTTTTATTAAGAGTTTTTATCTCTAAAACCAACTTCTTTTCATATATTATTTATATGTAGTTAATTCCTCTTTGTCTACTTCCTGGCTTCTTTAGCTTCCAAGTTCAATTCCCTTGTTATATGTAACTTTGCTTGTCTCGGCCTTCTTGTTTGGTTACACTTGTTAATCCCCCAAGTTCCATGTAAACCGGCCTGATATGAATCTCATTCATGAAGTCCGGTATAGAAATATATTAAATAAAATAAATAAATATTCTCTTTTTTCCCTGCCTTCTCAATGTTTTACATCTAACTTGCCAGTGCTTATACTTTTTTTTATATTTAACAGTTTTATTAAGTATAAATAGAGGTACAAAAGATTGATTTCCTTCAGATGAACCCTTTATCTAATTTTTTAAAAAAGTTCTTTTGGCTACAATAACCATTTTCACCTCTACTTTTAACCATGCTGACAGTCATTTGGCCTTTCTTCCATCTTTTTTAATGCATGGAATACATATGGTCTGGGCTTTCAAAATGGTATTTTTAAACAATGTGCATGCCTGATATAAACTCAACCTTTGTTGCTGTGCCTTTTAATTTTTTTCCTCATTTTAGCAAAGTTTCCCGTTTGAAAGTTAAATGCTAAGGCAATAGATTTACTTAATGTCCTCCCTACAGTCATTAAGTTAAATTTGATCGTGTTATGATCATGGTTGCCTAGCAGCCCTACTACATTCGATGAAGAATTAGTAGGCTTATTTGCTTTGTTTCTCCAGTTAGAAATTGTTTAACCTATCCTTTTCTCTAACAACCAAGTTCCACATTCCCTGTTATAATGTAATTTCTTGCTTCCATTGTTAACTGGTTTTTTCCCCCCTAGTTCATTGTAAACCGGTACGATAAGACCTGGTCTTGAGCATCGGTATATTAAAAGAATTTAAATAAATAAATAAATAAATATAAAATGGCTCCCCCCCATTTTCAATTCCCAGATCAGCTGCTCCATGTAGCAGTCATTTATTTCATCTAGAAACTTTATCTCCCTAGCAAGTTCTGATGTGACATTTACCCCGTCAATATTGGAGTAGTTGAAATCTATTAGTTGATATAATGTATCTGAATTTTCAGAAAGCATTTGATAACATACCTAATGTGAGAGTCTTGAGGAAATTAAAAAGTCATGGGATAGGAGGCAATGTTCTGTTGTAGATTGAGAACTGGTTAAAAATAGAAAATAGAGAGTAGAGCTAAATGCTTAATTTTCTCAATGGAGAAAGTTGAATACTGGAGTGCCCCAGGAATCTGTACTAGAACCGTTGCTTTTTAACATATTCATAAATGATCTAGATATAGAAAAGATGAGTGAGATGATCACATCTGCTGACAATATAAAAATATTCAAATTTGTTAAATCACATGAGGATTGTGAGAAATTGCAAGAGTATCTTGCAAGACTGGGAGACTGGACATCCAAATGGCAGATGACATTTAATATGGACAAATGTAAAATGATGCATGTAGGGAAGAGCAACCCAAATTATAGCTATACAATGCAAGGTTCCATTTTGGAAGTCACCACCCAGGAAAAGAATTTAAGTGTCATCATGGATAATATGTTTAAATCCTTTGCTCAGTGTGAGGCAACAGCCAAGAAAGCAAATATAATACTATGAAAAGAATTATTAGGAAAGGAATGGAAAATAAAATAGAGAACATCATGGTGCGTTCTCACTTTTGGGCCAATACAGAAAAACCCATGGGAGAGCGGGCGAGCGCCCGCTCTCCTGGGCACGCGATTCAGAAAAACGCGATTCAGAAAAACAAAAAATGCAAATGAGGGCCTGCGGTAAAAGGAGGTGCTAGGGACACTAGCGCATCTCTAGCGCCTCCTTTTGACAAAAGCGGTGGCTGTCAGCGAGTTTGACAACCGACGCTCAATTTTACCAGTGTCGGTTCTTGAACCCACTGACAGCCACGGGTTCGGAAAACAGACCCCGGCATAATTGAGCATCCGTCTTCCAACCCACAGGCCATGGGCAGATTTTTAAACTTTAAAAAACATTTTTTTTTAATTTTTGGGGCCTCCAACTTAATATCGCTATGATATTAAGTTGGAGGGTGTACAAAAAAGAAGTTTTTTCTGCTTTTCTGTACACTTCTCCGGTGCCAGCTGAAATTACCGCCTGCCTTTGGCAGGCATTAATTTCTGAAAGTAAAATGTGTAGATTGGCTGCACATTTTACTTTCTGAATCGCATGGGAATAACTAAACGGACCATCAACATGCATTTGCATGTTGCGGGCGCTATTAGTTTCGGGGGGGTTGGCCGCACATTTTCAACGTGCTATTATCCCTTACTGTATAAGGGGTAAAAATAGTGCATTGAAAATGCGTGGCCAAACGCGGGATAACAGTGCGCTCCACCGGAGTTCACTTTACTGTATCGGCCCGTTTGTGTGCAGTTATGGTCACCACATCTTAAAAAAGACATGGCAGGAATAGAAAAGGTAGAGAGAAGGTTGCCCAAAATGAGAAAAGGGAAGGAGAAGGAACCAGAGTTCCTGAGATGGCCAGAGTGTGAACCAGTCATGAGATGGCTGGAACAGGAATTGAAGTCACTAAGATACCTGGAATTTCTGGGGCAGGAATTGGTGCTGGGACACCTGGGATCACTAGTGCAGGAACAGTTGGAACCACCAGTGGTGGAAGTGGAGCTGCTGGGACAGAACTTGAATTTCTCGCTAAATGGACCTCTCTGAGTTGGGAATGGTCTCACTTTCCCAAAGGAAACTTCCGAGAGAATTGGATCAGTTCCGGAAGAAATGGCAGAAGCAGATTGAAGCACTCATTCTTGCACTCCAACTAAGGATATTTGCTGGAGTTCTGGTTCCAATTTAGGACACTTCAACTCCAGTTCTATCAGAATTAATCCTTCACTGGTGATTCCAGCTGTCCCAGAAGCTTCAATTCTACCACTGGTGATTCCAGCTGTTCTTGTACTAGTGATCCCAGCTGTCCCAGCCCTAATTCCTGCACTGGAAATTCCAGACATTTCTGTGACTGCTTCCTTGCCAGAACTATACCAGTGTATGCCTGTGCTTCCACTCTTCCTGAAGTGGCTTTCCAACTCTTTGGATCTTGACTCAACATGGTTTCTTCTTTCAGCACTGTCTCTCATAGAGGCCTTACTTGTGTGTTCAGCTAAATTTGTCTTCATGACTACATTTGTTGTGTCTGGTATTCCAACCCCCAGTACTGTCAGATATGACCAAAGTCCTGGTAACCTCCAGCACCTGAGGGCTCAACCCAAAGGACAGGAAGCTTCTATAGGTTGAAGATCATGCTTGGTATCAGGAGTTCTTCATTCAGCATCTTTGCTTACCCTTACCTTGATCTTCAGCCCGCTCACTGTCATGGCGTGTGAGTCCTAGGACTGTGCCATGATTGACATAAGCCAGTAGGCAAACCTGCTGAGTCCAAGCCAACAGCAGTTAGACAAGATCAGATTCAACTATACCAGCCTCTTCCCCCTCAGGTTGAGCATTTGGGCTCTGAGGCCAGCAGAACTTAGGTGAGAGTCTCGCAAGAGAGAGTTCAGGTAGCATCAAAACACAACAGAGGTCGAGGCAGGCAGCATCATGTAGTGTCAAGGACCAGGCAATGGTCAGAGCAGGCAGCAATCAGGCAATGTCAAAATCCAGGCAGTGGTCAAAGCAACAAAGAATATTCTGAGGGAGGAAGAGGGAAGGCAGGGACACGAACAAGACAGGGATGAGACTGGGGCTGACAAGGCAAAGACAGGACAAGGACAGGCAAGGCACTGAGTGGGCTGGAACAATGAGGCTCAGAGCAGGGCAGGGAGAGACAAGGCATAGAGCAGGATTGGAAGAGGCAATGCAAGGAGCAGGATGAGCATCATGTTCTGCAGGTGATAAAGGCACGGCAGAGGGCCTGTTGCTGAGGCACCAGACACCAGTGAAGAGTGGTTTAAATGTCCCGATGGCCTGACATCATCAGCTGGTACTGCAGTGTGATTTCCCATCGCAGGACCTAGAAATCCAATAAAAACTTGAAATTGAGTTTTATCTTGACTACTAAGGGTCTCCTTCTCCTTAGATACCATCTCAGAATTTAGAATTGTAAAACAGTATTAAATATCTGGTTGTGAACTCAGACTTCCAGATAAGTGTGCTTCTATGAACTTTGGGAAAGGACACCTTCCAAGTTCCCTTGGAATCTCATCCAATTAGACAAGAAAGCAAGACACACTCTCCCAATGAACAGGAAACTATCCTATTCTGGAACCCTGGAGAGACACGGTCCATTGCTGCCTCTCATCAGATCCTGTTAATGTTGACTCTATAACTCCTCCCCAGTAACTCTTTGAGCCACCTTTTATAAACTTGGACCACTGACTCACCCTTTAGGGATAAGTTCCTTGTTGCCATTCATAATCATCACTACACCCCCTTGAACCTCCCATTGATAGAATGTTCTTAAATACAATCTATGAGGGAAAATCTAGCTCCCTCTACACATACATGGCTGACTTTTCTGTAACCCATTTTTCATGGATGGAGACTGTTTCCAAGGGCACACAATAGCATTTATATCTGGGGCTCTGTTCACCTAGCAATCTCTCCCCCAAGATGTGAGTCCTTTCTTTGGGTATGAAGGAGGTGGTATAAATTACTCCATAGGTGTGTGTGTGTGTGTGTGTCTCATTGGCACATACCTAAGGATGTGATGCTATGTTGCAGGGACAGATAGGTTGGACACAGATGATGTGGATGTTCCAAATAAAATTACTGATTTCTTCAGAAGTTAAATCAATGTCCAATCAATGAATACTATGTCAATTTACAGCTGGGATTACGCAGATTACTGATTCCCTCCGGTGTATGTGTCCTCTTTCTCAAGTTCCTGGGAGTAAGCTCATCACTCCTGGACTGAGTGCATAAACTGCCACAGTGAGCTAGGGAATTCCTGTGGTTGAGGAGATCCCCACAGTCCTGGAAAAATCCTACCTGAGTCCCCAACATTTAGTCCTCTTCACCTCAAGCCTGTGTCCTGTGTCCCGAGGGTAGAGATCCAGTGGTGGGTCTCCAAGTCTTTGCTCATTACTCCTGAATGCCTGATGGATGTAATTCTCTGATATGAGCAGGAACCAGCTATCACAGCCCAGCTTCCCTTTGAGGAGGGGTGGATCAAAAACCTCCCCACAACAAAAAAGGAGAAAAAAACACTGAAATGTCCAAAATTCAGTCTGGAGAGTGACTGCAGGTCTTCAGTTCTCTGGCCTCCAGAACTGGTGAATGGCCATCACCAAGAGGGACCAAGGTTTTACTTCCAGTACAAAAAGAGAAAAAGCTTAAATACCTCTCTCTGTCTCTCATTCTCTCTCTCTAAAAGGGGAGGCAGCTGCTCACAATCAGGAATAGTGCCTTGTAAGAAATCTCCTCCTCACAAAAAATGCCAAGTGAGGTGAATAGGCCTCACTCCTCAACTCCAAACCAAAAGACTACACCTAACCCACTCCTAGCCCCCACTTCTAGGCAAGGTTCAGACCATCACAGACAGCCTCAGAGGGAGATGTTGCAGAGAATAGTCTCTCCCTCTAGATGTATTACCAGGGCAGGGATCTAGAGCCATCTAGTGGGAGACCAGGGGATCCTCATATGAGAAAAAGAGGCAGCTTCCCTGGGCCCCTGGCTTAAGAGGTATCTAAAATGCAAGGCCCTTAAAACAATATCTAAAAAGAAGGGCAGATGCAAATGCAATATTTGTCAACCTCAATAATATAAATTTTCTCTGTTTCTAACATGGGGTGGGGAGGGGGAAGAATTCAGTACCAAACATATAAAAGGGGGGGGGGGGGCATGCACAAAAGTCGTCCCAGGGCCCCATAAGTAGTTGAAGCAGCCCTGCACGTACTTTATGTGAACCTCTGCGGTACCTGCCAAAAACCCTCATATAAAATTTATGGGTAAGTTACTTACAACCTCAGCTGCACCTGGAGCTCAAAGTGAAGCCCTTGGATTTATCCACAGATAAGAATAGCATCAACAATTTCTCATCAATGCTCCAGTAACTTTTATTCGTATAACCCTCAGCATTAGTCCTTTATGTTTTCTTTCCTGGCTTTGGGACACAATAAGTGAAATCCACTGACATTGACCTAACAGACAGACATAAAGGCACTTTACTTGCAATAAAGCACAAATGACAAGGTCTAAAATGAATATTGTAGCTCAGAATTACATTTCTATTTGTTGTAAAATAAGATTTCTGTATTTACACATCAATGACCAGTCCCCACTGACATGCAGGGCAGGTCTCTTGATTGGGGCCAGAGGAAAGATCCCTCACAGTTTTCTTACTTCCTGGACATCTGACACATAGCTGTGTGTGTGTGTGTGTGTGTGTGTGTGTGTGTGTGTGTATGTGTATGTATGTGTGTGTGTGTGTGTGTGAGTGTGCGTGTGTGCGTGTGTGTGAGAGAGTGTGTGTGAGTGTGTGTGTGAGTGTGTGTGTGAGTGTGTGAGTATGTGTGTGTGTGTGTGAGTGTGTGAGTGTGTGTGTGTGTGTATGTGTGTATGTGTGTGTGTGTGTGTGTGAGTCTGTACTCAGTGCATGCAAGACAGCCTGAAAGCACAAGGATGACCATATAGAAATAATTAAAATTAATAAAAAATAAATTGACTACATATACATATTAGAAAAAGATGGTTACAGGAGGAGAAGAGATGTGGGGGTGTTGCCTTAATTACACAGAGGTGGTTGATTGAGGGAGTCACAGGGGAGGGCCAGAAGTTGCAGAAACAGGATAGGATTAAAAAAGAAAGAAACTGAGAAAGGTGTAGGGGGTAGAGTAAGAAGCATGAATGGAGAAGAGAAGGCAAGCAGGAGGTGGAGGTGGGGCTAGGAAAAGGGGTGGGGTTGGTTTGGGGAGGAGGATTGCAGGGGGGGGGGTCAGGAAAATAGGGGGTTAGGCAAAAGGGATAGGAATCAGAAAGGAAGAAATTTAAAAACAAGATAGAAAAATGAGAGCAGGAAGCCAGAAATAGAGAATTGAATGGTGGTGATAGAAAAATAGAAGGAGAGAAAAGAAGAAAAAATGTCAAAGAGAAAGAAGAGGCATCCAGAATATTTTGAGGATGCCGGGCAAAAATACCTAGATTGATCTGTAAGCATTTTTGTTTCCATGAAAGATAAAACAGTCTATTTTTATTTCTGTCACAATTTTACCAAAGTTACAATTGTATTTTTCGTTTGGTTGCCCTATGTGACACCTTATTGTTTCTCCAAGTGGCATGTGAGAGGTTGTGGAGGAGGGATCATTTCATGCAGTCAGATCCAAATAGCCATTGACCTCTCTTTCATCCTCCACATGCTCAAAGAATGAGAAAGCAATAAGCTCGTATGCTCCACCATGTGCAGACTGAGACAAAACGAAATGCTGATTTCCGTAATCAATGACATTGCTTGCCTGGGCAAATTCCCTTTGAATTGAAATAACAACATAGAATGTAGTACGGCATTATAGTGATTTGCCATTTGCCTCATTCCAGGCTAGGTTTGGATAAGCAACGAGAGCAGAAAAGCTATGTCAGACATTTCTAATAATATTAATACGTTTGTATGCTTTCACAAAAAAAAAAAAAATTGTCAGTGCCATGTTCTTCAAACACTGTTTTCAGAGGAGAAACCGGAATGGATTCTGGACAAATATAGTGCAGCTTGAAACCGTCTCACTATGTTTTCCTGTGAACAGAATTTCTGGCACAAACTATAATTCAACAAAATGAGGGTTTAAAGAATGTGAAAAAAAGTCTTTCCATTAAAGTTATATAACCCATTTTCCACTTGAATTGAAACAACATTGCTGACAAGAGGTGTATTTGCAATCAACTGATTCTATTGTGGAAGAAAACTTAAAGAAGGAGAGGCAGCCTATCTATTTAGAAATTATTGTTTATTTTTCAACATAACTACTGTGATTTAGGATTGTCCAGACATTGTATTTACAGGGGGGGGGGGGGGTGCATACTTGGTTGTTTCTTAGCTGCCCCTGAGCCCTTGTCAGTTTCATTGAAAACACTGTCTGCACATTGCAGCATTTTGCTACTGTACTGCACTATGCTGGTGAGTTCATTTTCGCACCAGATGAGTCAGTCTTCGCTGAAATAACAAGGTACTAAACAATTCATGCCAGTGCTAGATGTGGAAATAGTGTCACTTTGCATGGCACTATTTTGGTGCTGATGCTATTTGTGTGCCAATGTATAAATAGCAGCCGCAGTGTTATAACACGGTGTCATTGTGGGACAGGAGGTGTGTGATGAGAAACACATGTATTTGTCTGTGCAGCATGAGTTTCATACTACAGGCTAAAATTTCAAGTGGCGAAGGGCAGAGTGAAGAAGTAGATGCACAAATTTGCTCAGGAAGTCTTGATATTAAAGCAGGAGATGACAAGACAAGAAGCCCAATAACGTGCTTTTCTAAGAACGCACCCAGCAAAGAAAGCTGCTATGTGGATGCGTATCCAAAGGTGCACCAATGGACTAGAAGTAGCAAAAAGGAGTTCAGCAAACCTCAGAAAAAACAGGGAAGGGCTTATATTGGATCATCAATCTATTTTACTGTATTTTAGGTATCTGAAGTAAATGGCTAATTTTTGTATAGCCAATCTACAATTTTATTTATTATTTTATGATGTATTTATTTGTGTTTTATTTGACAATGGATCTGTCTGTTTTATGTGTAATGTATTTTCTTTATCGTGTTGTTTTATTTTTACTAATGATTGTGTATATTCCTGATTAAAGTTATCTAGCTGTAGCTGAATAACTTTAAATGTAACTGGCCAGATTTTGAATATCACCGGTTATAAAATTATCTGGAATTAGTTAGCCATATAACTTTAGATTTAGCCGGCTAAGCACCTATACTGGGAAAACAAGTGCTTAGAGACTCCAGAAGCACAGTGCCCAGGTTGCGGCAGGCCAGAACTGCAATCTGGATGAAGAATAGAGGATGTTTAAGGTACTGGGAGGATGGGAGGATATGGATTTAGGGCTTGGGGGGGGGAGGTAGGAAGACCTGGCCCATATCATTCTTCTGAAATCTGGACAGGACCTGGGAGCAGGGGTGGGGGAAAGGGTGTGTTGTGAGGCCCGGCCACGCTCACTCGCGGCCAGACCTCCCTACCTCCTCCACACAGCCCGATCGTGATCCCCCTCGCGGCGGTCAGTAGCGCACGGGCCACGGCGTGATGGCAGTGGGACATCGAGGAGCAGCGTCAGGGAAGCCGCAGCTGGCTCCGCCCCTTAAGGGGGCCGCGACGCTGAATCGAGGCCGGCCCCGGAAGATGACTTCATCTGCGAGGGAGATTTAAACTCCCTCACTGAAAGGCAGGACACCTTTGCAAACAGGTTCCTGTGGTTTGGCTGTGTTTCTTTGCTTCTCTGTGTTTCCTGGTTTGACTTCGGATTGCCTTGGACTTTGTTGCTTGCCGCCTGCCCCGACCCCTGCTTGGAACTAGGATTGTGCCTGTTTGCTGCCTGCTTGACTCTTGCCTGGTATCTGGACCGAGTTGCTTGCTGCCTGCCTTGACCCTTGCCTGGATTTTGGACTGTGTTGCTTGCCGCCTGCCTTGACCCTTGCCTGGTATCTGGACCGTGTTGCTTGCCGCCTGCCTTGACCCTTGTCTGGATTCTGGACTGAGCCTGCTACCGCCTGCCTTGATCCTAGCCTGGGACCCGGACTGCATACCAGTCGCCTCTCTGAGGACGCCGTGACAAGGTCGTATTGCGGAACCTCCACCTTCCGGAGGCGAGTTCGCCTGAGTACTGCTGGTGAGTGTCATCTCTCGCTCCGGTTCAAGGGTCCACTATCATAACAGGGTGAGACCAGGACCAGCCATGGTACATATATTTTCAAAGCAGATAGAAGGGGTTGGGGGGGGGCTGCCTTTGAACCTTGGGTGGGAGTAGGGGGATGGGGACCTGTAAGGGCCAATAGGCCCGCAATTGATAAAAATAAAAAAGCCTCAATTTACTACTTTACCCTTAATTGGCTACATTCTTTTGAATATAGCTGATTAAGTCTAAAGTTATCCGGGAACCCATTCCCGGATAACTTTAAACTTGCACTCAGGCACATCTAGAGTTTGGCCAGAAACTTATCTGGCTAACTCCTAATATCGGAGTTAGCCAGATAAGTTATTAGCTTACTCTGCCCCAGCCTGGAATATCCCCAACACTCATCTTTCTTATTTGGCTAAATCTTAGCCAAATAAAGACTTACCTGGCTCACTTTTAGCCAGATAAGAAAGGAGAATTTTTAAAACCAGCCATTTAGATGGGTAACTCACAAATTGTCCTCTAAATGGCTTTGAATATTGAACTTGATGTATTTAATATTGAGGTGGTACTTTTCCAAAGCCATTTACATGCATAAACAACAGTGTTTTATGCAGTGAATAGCTCGTTATAAAATTACTTGGGATTCGTGTGAGTAAAAGTATGCGCAAAATGTTCTTTTGCACATATTTTAATCCAGACTATACAAAGCTGAAATGGGGGTGGGGGCAGAAACTGGGCTGGATTAAGATTTATATGCATACATTTTTATTTTCAAAAGCATACAAGTAAAATCTCTTGGAAAAACTTCCCGCACAAATTAGCAGGTGTAACTTTTATGTGGAGTTTTATTATCATCATTTTCAAAGTGAACTTGTACATGCAAGTTTGCTTTCAAAACTGATGTAACTTATGCATGTAACAGCCCACAGGTTTCCATGGATGGTTACAAAATGACCCTCCCTTTGTACATATTTTGTGACCTGTATTTAGATTATGTTTTTTTTAATTTATTGTTTTATGTAATCTGCTATGAGCAGTGTTTTATTTTGGAATACATAGAATATAAATATAAAATTACATTGTCAAAAGGAGGACCATAAAAAGTTGGCCCAGAATTACAAGTCTACCATAGGGAAGCAGCACATAGGATCAGCTTACACCAGAAGATGGAGGCCACACTAGTATATTCCCAGATTTATGGGATTGAGAGTCATGTCTGTATAGAAATGGATCTCAATCACAAAAAACTGCCCAAACACTCCTGTATTCCAGAAATCCTCACAAAGTGTAACACACTCACAAAAACAATAGGTTTCACTGGTCAAAATTTTGTTTTTTCAATTGTAACCACATAAATAGCAATGTAAATACGTTGTTTGTAGGACCCACACTCCCTGAGTTTGTATTTCAATCAAACTCAATCTGGTTATGGTCCATTTACTTCATTTAATCACTGACTCCTTTTTTTAAAGGTATATTTTTATGTTCCAAAATTTTTCTTAAAATTAAACCGACTGAATCTGGCTCACTGACCCCACGTGTCAGTATTTCATCGGAGCGAATACAACGTGACAGTATCTCATCGGGTAAATGGAGTGAAAAAATAGATATTCCTTTATAGTTCTTTATAATCCTTAGAAAACAATCCCATATCGCTAGTCATGAAACAAACTGCAGAGTAATGTTCCTTTAATACAGCAAACAGTCCCACTTCAAAACCATACTCATCTGATGCAGTAAACAGTCCCGACACGATCGTGTTTCGGACCACTCGGTCCTGCCTCAGGGGAAGGCACTCATCAAAAAGCTGCACTCCATATCTCGTAGCGACTCCAGTCAAACGCTGTTCATTCTCCAGACATCTGTGGTTAACTACACAGTTCCTTCTCTTCGTGGTCTGTATTCAGACCCTCTCTTAATATATAGATATGGAGCCTTCAGATGAGCCTGGAAAGTGTACTCATGTGTACAGTGAGTATTAGGGATGTGAATCGTTTTTTGACGATTTAAAATATCGTCCGATATATTTTAAATCGTCAAAAATTGTTAGGGCCACGATACAATACCAATTCCCCCGATTTATCGTCAAAAAATCGTAAATCGGGGGAAGGGGGAGGGCAGGAAAACCGGCACACTAAAACCCCCTAAAACCCACCCCCGACCCTTTAAATTAAATCCCCCACCCTCCCGAACCCCCCCCCCCAATGCCTTAAATTACCTGGGGGTCCAGCGGCGGTCCGGAACGGTCTCCTGCAATTGAATCGTGTTGTCTTCAGCCGGCGCCATTCTGCGCCACCATTTTGCAAAATGGCGGCGCAAAATGGCGGCGGCCATAGACCAACACGATTTGACTGCAGGAGGTCATTCCGGACCCCCGCTGGACTTTTGGCAAGTCTTGTGGGGGTCAGGAGGCCCCCCCAAGCTGGCCAAAAGTCCCTGGGGGTCCAGCGGGGGTCCGGGAGCGATCTCCTGCCGCGAATCGTTTTCCATACGGAAAATGGCGCCGGCAGGAGATCGACTGCAGGAGGTCATTCAGCGGGGGTTCCGGACCCCGGGTGAACATGTTGGTCTATGGCCGCCGCCATTTTGCGCCGCCATTTTGCAAAATGGCGGCGCAGAATGGCGCCGCTGAAGACAACACGATTCAATTGCAGGAGGCCGTTCCAGACCGCCGCTGGACCCCCAGGTATTTAAGGGCATTGGGGGGGGGGGGGTTCGGGAGGGTGGGGGATTTAATTTAAAGGGGCGGGGGTGGGTTTTAGGGGGTTTTAGTGTGCCAGTTTCCTGCCCTCCCCCTTCCCCCGATTTAGCTACGGACCGCCGCTGGACCCCCAGGTAATTTAAGGCATTTGGGGGGGGGGGGTTCGGGAGGGTGGGGGATTTAATTTAAAGGGTCGGGGTGGGTTTTAGGGTGTTTTAGTGTGCCGGTTTTCCTGCCCTCCCCCTTCCCCCGATTTAGCTACGGACCGCCGCTGGACCCCCAGGTAATTTAAGGCATTTGGGGGGGGGGGGTGAGGGAGGGTGAGGGATTTAATTTAAAGGGTCGGGGGTGGGTTTTAGGGGGTTTTAGTGTGCCGGTTCACGATTTTAACGATTTCACGATACTCTAAACACCCAAACGGCGACGATACGATTCCCTCCCCCTCCCAGCCGAAATCGATCGTTAAGACGATCGAGGACACGATTCACATCTCTAGTGAGTATCACATGGTATGTCAATAATAATTATGTACTCGGTCATGATGCTATATAGGGATATGCAGGGCAAAATTCTTCATTTCTTTGAGTTTGTTTTAGTGCACGCTATTTCAAAATACTGTACACTAAAAATTAAATAGTATGCACTAAAAGCAAAATAATAGTGCATGCTAAAATGAAATAGCGTGCACTAAACTTTAATTCACACTATTTCAACTTGATGGGGGTGTAATACTTTATGTCTGGGAGGGTATAGAGTCCAACAGGATAAAGATCATATAAGAGACTAAGGGGTAGATTTTAAAAAATACGCGCAGGTGTACATGTGTGCGCGCTACCTGGCACACGCACATGTATGCTCGATTTTATAACATGCACATGCAGGCATGCACATGTCATAAAATCGGGGGTGGGTGTGCGCAAGGAGGTGCACACTAGTGCACCTTGCGCACCCCGACGCCCACGGCCTTCCCCCATTCCCTTCAGCCTAGCCTGACCTTTCCACCCCTTCCCCTAGCCTTTCCGCCCCTAACCCTAATCTAACACCCCCCCCCCCCCCCCAAATTGTTGTCTCACCTTTTGCGCCTGCCTGGAGGCAGATGCAGGATGCACGCACTGGCAGCCTGCCGACACATGATCCTCCGACACAGCGGCAAATGGCCGCTGTGCCGGAGGCCTCTTGCCCTGCCCCTGCCCCACCACTGGACCGCCCCTTTTGTAAAGCCCCGGGACTTAGAGGCTTTTATAAAATAGGCCTGGCGCGCATAAATCCTCTGGATTTACACGTGTAGGGCTTTTAAAATCCGGCCCTAAATGCTCAGTAGAATCTATATGGGTATACATCCCATGTGTATTGGGTAAGAGTACAGTGATAGGAGTATACTATCATCCACCTGGTCAAAATGATCAGACAGATGATGAAAAGTTAAGAGCGATCAGGGAACCTAACCAATTTGGCAGTGCAGTAATAATGGGAGATTTCAATTACCCCTATATTTACTGGGTAAATGTAACATCAGGACATGCTAGAGACATAAAATTCCTGGATGGAATTAATGACTGCTTCATGGAGCAATTGGTTCAGGAACCAACGAGAGAGGGAGATATTTTAGATTTAATTCTTAGTGGAATACAGGATTTGGTGAGAGAGGAAATGGGGATGGGCCACTTGGCAATAGTGATCATAATATGATCAGATTTGAACTAATGACTGGAAGGGGGACAATATGTAAATCTACTGCTCTAAAACTAAATTTTCAAATTGGAAACTTTGATAAGATGAGAAAAATAGTTAGAAAAAAACTGAAAGGTACAATTGCAAAGGTTAAAAGTGTACAACAGGCATGGACATTGTTTAAAAATACAATCCTAGAGGCGCAGTCCATATGTATTCCATGCATTAAGAAAGGTGGGAGGAAGGCAAAACAATTACTGGCATGGTTAAAAGGTGAGGTGAAAGAGGCTATTTCAGCCAAACAATCATCCTTCAAAAATTGGAAGAAGGATCCATCTGAAGAAAATAGGATAAATCATAAGCATTGTCAAGTTAAGTGTAAAACATTGATAAGACAGGCGAAGAGAGAATTTGAATTGAAGTTGTCCATAGAGGCAAAAATTCATAATAAAAACTTTTTAAAATATATCCGAAGCAAGAAACCTGTGAGGGAGTTGGTTGGACCATTAGATGACCGAGGGGTTAAAGGGGCTCTTAGGGAAGATAAGGCCATTGCAGAAAGACTAAGGGGTAGATTTTTTAAAAATATGCGTGCGCGTCGATGTGCGCATGCTACCCGGTGCTCGCACATGGATATGTGATTTTATAACATGCACTCATGTTATAAAATTGCGTGCAGCGCGCGCAAAGGGGAGGGTAGAGTAAAGCAAAAATCACGCGGCGACGCATCGTTGGGCTTCCCAAGTTCCCTCCAGTCTGCTCCAATTAAGGGTTAGGGAAGTTCCCTCCCAGTCTGCTCCAATTAAGGAGCAGACTGGGAGGGAACTTCCCTAACCCCTATCCTAACCTCCCTTCCCCTTCCCCTCTCCTACTCGCCCCCTATCTCAGGAACCCCCAATTTTTTAAACTTACCTTTTGCTCCTCCAAAGGATCAGTATTAGGGTGCTGGCGGGCAATCCCCCGGCACAACGGCAAATGGGCCGCTGTACCAACGAATCCAGCCCCACCCTGCCCCCTGGATTGTCCCTTTGCTGCGGCCTGGCTCTTATGCGTGCAACAGGGGTTACAACGAGTGGCTATGAATCAGTTTATTTACTCTTTTGGATAATAGAAGGACTAGGGGGCACTCCATGAAGTTAGCAAGTAGCACATTTAAGACTAATCGGAGAAAATTCTTTTTCACTCAATGCACAATTAAGCTCTGGAATTTGTTGCCAGAGGATGTGGTTAGTGAAGTTATTATTGCTGGGTTTAAAAAAGGTTTGGATAAGTTCATGAAGGAGAAGTCCATTAACTGCTATTAATCAAGTTGTCTTAGAGAATAGCCACTGCTATTACTGGGATTAGTAGCATGGGATCTACTTAGTGTTTGGGTACTTGCCAGGTTCTTATGGCCTGGATTGGCCACTGTTCGAAACAGGATGCTGGGCTTGATGGACCCTTGGGCTGACCCAGTATGGCAGTTTCTTATGTTCTTATGTATCATGTATCTTAAAATGGGCAAGTCACTGTACCCTCGATTGCCTCAGGTACAAAAACTTAGATTGTAAGCCCTCTGGGGATAGAGAAATACCTACAGTACCTGAATCACCGGTGTGATATGTCAATTGAGATCGAATGGCGGTATATAAAAATAATAAATAAATAAATAAATCATTTTGATTTTTAGTTCATACTTTTTGGAAATAATGTATGCTAAATGGAAACAAAACGTAATGAAAATCACATCCCTAACAGTATAGATTTCATACTCACAAGCCTTTTTCAATAAATTTTTATTTCCATATGCTCAGGATAGGAGTAATTTCTGAATAAGAATTATGATCTCTTTTTCATACTGCAAAAGTCATTTTCATATGTCCTTACAATATGTTATCATTTATATGTTCTGTCTCATTTACATGTAGCCAGAATCCTTCACTAGTGTAGGTGGCCTGCAGCTAACTGGCCTCACTTTAAATACTTACCATGCAGATATCCATGAATTAATTTCCAAAATCTGTTTCATTTCATTGTTTGTCAAGTCTATCAGGAGAGAGTGATTACAGATGTCTGTAAAGATGTAAGATGCAACATCTCATTGGACAAGTCAGGATATTTCACACACCAAACACAGAAACAAAAGCAATTAAATAAATTATGGTTTGAGTGCTCTGGAAACAAAATAGATAACGCACAGTCATCTATTGATATCATTCAGAATGCCATAACAGCTTCAATGGGTAGGTCTAATATAAACAAATCTGATACATTAGATTGCTTCTCAGAGGTATAATTTGTGCATTAGAAAGCTTTCAGAATGACATAATGGCAGCTTTTCAACAAGCAGAATAAAACTAGTATGAAGTGTGTACAAATCATGAATATGATGTGTCAAAGGTATCTGACAAGAAATGTAGAAATAACGACTTCTAGTCACAATATAGCCAGCTATTTACCAAGGGTATCATAATTCTGATAAAGCATGAGAACAATATCTCCAGTCAGCTTTTAAGTCAAACATCTGGAAAGGAATCAATAGTGAGTAGGGATATGCAAAGCCAGAACTTTTCGGTTCAGGCTTCTTTTTTGTCCCGCCGCGGGAAATATATTTCCCGCGGTTCGGACCTTTGAAAATCAGGGGTACATTTTAACATTAGCGCGCACTCATGGGAGTTAGTGTGCATTAATGGAAGTTAGCACACACTAACTCCCGTTACTGCGCACTAACCCGAAACCAAATGTTTCCTGAAATTTCAGGAAAAATGAGTTCGGGTTTCGGGGTCCCCAAACCAGGATGAATTTGGCAATTTCGTTGAAATTGCCTAATTCATCTGGAACGAATGCACATCTCTAGTAGTGAGTACCAGTTCTTGCTCTACTGCTTGGCAAGGGTCATTACAGCAGGCCACAGATAATAGGATGACAAGATATTCAGCAGGATTATGTCTGGTTCATGGGTGCACACTAATATGCAGGTCAGCTACTGAAGTAGCTTGATTTTTAGCTACCCGGTAATATTATGCTTGTGAATTCTTCCAAACGACAACCTTTAATCACCAAAACATAGACTGTGTGAAAAATAAATTTAATCAAACATTTTTTAAATTAAAACATTTTTTAGCGAACACATTTTTTTAGTGGAACGTCACGGTAATTTCATTGTAGGCTAAACATATGATACTCTCTGTGTTATCACAGCCATACTTTCTATAATCATTAGTTGCTTTCTTTAGTCTTTTCCTCTAGGAACCCGGCCAAACCTCTTTTAAACCTTACTATGTTAGTCACCTTGATTATGTTCTCTCGCAACAGATTCTACAGCTTGATAGTATACTGCATGAAAAAGTGCTTTCTATGATTTGTTTTGAATCTGCTGGTTATTGATTTCATGAAGTGTCCCCTTCCATGCCACTCATAATTTATAAACTTCTATCACGTCTCCTCTCAGCTGTTTCTTTTTCAAGCTGAGGAGCCCTAGCATACATTATTCTCTCATCATAGGAGAGATGTTCCATACCCTTTATCATGTTTGTCACCTTCCTCTACACCTTTTCTAGTTCTGCTATGTCTTGAGATCGGTAGACAAGAACTTCACCCAATACTCAAGGTGTGGTCACACTATGACTCAATACAGAGGAAATATAAAATATTCTGTTCTATTCTCCGTTCCTTTTCAAATCTTTCCTAACTTTTTATTTGCTTTTTTGACTACTGCATTGAATTGAGCTGAGGATTTTAACGTATTGTTCACAAGTACTCCAAAGTCCTTTTCCTGGGTAGTGAAGTTCAATATAGAACCTAGAAACGTGCACCTATAGTTGCAATTATTTTCCCTATGAGCATCACTTTTCAATTTTCCACATTAAATTTCACCTTCCATTTAGTTCCCCATTCTTCTCTTCTCGCAAGTTCCTTCTGCAGTTCCTGGCAAGCCACTCCATTTATAACAAATTTGAATAATATTGTGTCACCTCTGCAAACGTGATCACCTTACTTGTCACAGATCATTTATGAATATGTTAAACAGCACAGGTCCCAGTACCACTCCCTCTAGTACTCCTTTAACAAACGTCTTCCATGTAGAAAACTGGCCATTTACACCAACCCTCTGTTTCCAGTCATTTAACCAGTTAACAGTAGGGATGTGAATCGTGTGCCCTATCGTCTTAACGATCGAAATCATCTGGCAGGAGAAGAAAATAGTGTTTGGCATGATTTTTTAGTTTAAAAAATCGTTAAAAAAATTGTTTTTTTCCGATTAGTGCACACTAACGGGAGTTAGCGCACTAACTCCCGTTAGTGCGCACTAACAGAAAATGATACAATTTGACACTTTTCAGGTCAGTTAAGGTCAGTTTAGGAATGAATATGTATTCCTATTGGCTGCCCTCTTATTTATTCATGTTACCAAGGTTCCCACTGACAGTATATGGGGGATGGGAAATGGAAACAGTTGGTAGTTTGACAAAAAAAGTAATGTGATCAGTCAATGTGACTAGAACTTGTGCCCTAACCCTGATACCAGGGGTGTTGTGATCTTCCTGCACACAGTGCCCTAACCCTGGCACCAGGGGTGTTGTGATCTTCATGTACACAGTGCCCTATCCCTATTAATACCAGGAGTGTTGTGATCTTCCTGCACACAGTGCCCTAACCCTGGCACCAGGGGTGTTGTGATATTCTTGCACACAGTGCCCTATCCCTATTAATACCAGGAGTGTTGTGATCTTCCTGCACACAGTGCCCTATCCCTATTAATACCAGGAGTGTTGTGATCTTCCTGCACACAGTGCAGGAAGATCACAGTGTGTGCAGTAAAGGAGATCTGCCTTGTCCACAAGCTGGAGTCAATGTGTGCAGGAAAGGAGATCTACCTTGTCCCCAAGCTGGAGTCAGTGTGTGCAGTAAAGTAGACCTGCCTTTTCCACAAGCTGGAGTCAATGTATGCAGTAAAGGAGACCTGCCTTTTCCACAAGCTGGAGTCAATGTGTGCAGGAAAGGAGACCTGCCTTTTCCCCAGCTGGAGTCAGTGTGTGCAGTAAAGGAGATCTGCCTTGTCCACAAGCTGGAGTCAATGTGTGCAGTAAAGGAGACCTGCCTTATCCCCAAGCTGGAATCAATGTGTGCAGTAAAGGAGACCTGCTTTTTCCCCAAGCTGGAGTCAATGTGCTGTAAAGGAGACCTGCCTTTTCCCCAAGCTGGAGTCAATGTGTGCAGGAAAGGAGACCTGCCTTGTACCCAAGCTGGAGTCAATGGGTGCAGTAAAGGAGACCTGCCTTGTCCCCAAGCTGGAGTCAGTGTGCTGTAAAGGAGACCTGCCTTTTCCACAAGCTGGAGTCAATGTGTGCAGTAAAGGAGACCTGCCTTTTCCACAAGCTGGAGTCAATGTGTGCAGGAAAGGAGACCTGCCTTTTCCCCAGCTGGAGTCAGTGTGTGCAGTAAAGGAGATCTGCCTTGTCTACAAGCTGGAGTCAATGTGTGCAATAAACGAGACCTGCCTTATCCCCAAGCTGGAATCAATGTGTGCAGTAAAGGAGACCTGCCTTTTCTCCAAGCTGGAGTCAATGTGCTGTAAAGGAGACCTGCCTTTTCCCCAAGCTGGAGTCAATGTGTGCAAGAAAGGAGACCTGCCTTTTACCCAAGCTGGAGTCAATGTGTGCAGGAAAGGAGACCTGCCTTTTCCCCAAGCTGGAGTCAATGTGCTGTAAAGGAGACCTGCCTTTTCCCCAAGCTGGAGTCAATGTGTGCAGGAAAGGAGACCTGCCTTGTACCCAAGCTGGAGTCAATGTGTGCAGGAAAGGAGACCTGCCTTTTCCCCAAGCTGGAGTCAATGTGCTGTAAAGGAAACCTGTCTTATCCCCAGGCTGGAGTCAGTGTGTGCAGAAAAGGTGACCTGCCTTTTCCCCAAGCTGGAGTCAATATGTGCAGGAAAGGAGACCTGCCATTTCCCCAAGCTGGAGTCAATGTGTGCAGTAAAGGAGACCTGCCTTTTCCCCAAGCTGGAGTCAATATGTGCAGGAAAGGAGACCTGCCATTTCCCCAAGCTGGAGTCAATGTGTGCAGGAAAGGAGACCTGCCTTTTCCCCAGCTGGAGTCAGTGTGTGCAGTAAAGGAGATCTGCCTTGTCCACAAGCTGGAGTCAATGTGTGCAGTAAAGGAGACCTGCCTTATCCCCAAGCTGGAATCAATGTGTGCAGTAAAGGAGACCTGCCTTTTCCCCAAGCTGGAGTCAATGTGCTGTAAAGGAGACCTGCCTTTTCCCCAAGCTGGAGTCAATGTGTGCAGGAAAGGAGACCTGCCTTGTACCCAAGCTGGAGTCAATGGGTGCAGTAAAGGAGACCTGCCTTTTCCACAAGCTGGAGTCAATGTGTGCAGTAAAGGAGACCTGCCTTATCCCCAAGCTGGAATCAATGTGTGCAGTAAAGGAGACCTGCCATTTTCCCCAAGCTGGAGTCAATGTGTGCACATAATGCAATGCACAGGAAGCAATGATGTGACTGCTGGAGTGGTGCACTGCCTGCCTACCTAGGCTTGAATATATTAATGCTGCAGTACTAATAAAAATAAATTATAATTCTGCTAAAATGCCACTAGCCTCACCAGTGACACTAGGCTAGTAGCCTAGTCAGACATTCACCACCACCTAATAATAATTAATTATTAATTCAGTGATATAATAAATCATTTAAAAAAATTGAGTAGGTTAATATAATAGATGACTGTAGTAGATTGAATAAAGATTTGATGTTTCTGCTCTCCTCACACCAAACAAAAGCAACACACAAGCAGAGAAGCCCTTCCTTATAAAGCTGAGCTAGTGAGCTAAGTAGGAGGAAAAGTAAACATACTGGTGGCCAGTGTGGCTACTTAAAAAATACACTTACCAACAATCAATTACCACATATATTTGAACTGTGTATAATAGTTCCAGCCAGGACCACCTTTCTAAAATGCACAGTGATTGGCAAATTCAACATGCACTAGCATTTCACGTGCCTGCTAACAAAAATAATAAACAAACAAGTTCTAGTCACATGAGTGATGATCATCACATTACTTTTTTTGTCAAGCTTCCAACACCATTTCACATCCCCCCAACCATTACCTCAGTGGGAACCTTGGTAACATCAATAGATAAGAGCACAGCCAGCCAATAGGAATACATATTCATTCCTAAGTGACCTTTACTGACCTGGGAAGTGTCAACAATTTGTATCATTTTCTGTTGGTGTTCGTGAGTTTCCAGTTCCATTTCCCATCCCCCCAACCATCACCTCAGTGGGAACCTTGGTAACATCAATAGATAAGAGGGCAGCCAGCCAATAGGAATACATATTCATTCCTAACTGACCTTCACTGACCTGGAAAGTGTCAATTTGTATCATTTTCTGTTAGTGCGCACTAACACGATTTAACGATTTTTAACGATAAATCGTTAGAATTTCTATTGTATTGTATTCTATAACGATTTAAGACGATATTAAAATTATCGGACGATAATTTTAATCGTTGAAAAACGATTCACATCCCTAGTTAACAGTCCACAATAGAACACTGCCTCTTATCCCATGGCTTTGCAATTTCCTGAGGAGTCTCATGGGGGAATTTGTCAAATGCCTTTTGAAAATCCAAATGTATTGTATCAGCTGGCTTTCAGGGGCAAGGAGATTCAAATCTGCAGGGCTGAGTGTTTAAAGGCAGGGAATTTGACAACAAAGACACAGGGACTCTGAAACAGCAAAGATGACCTGGGAAAGTTCAGAAGAAGAAAAGAAAGGGAGACCCTCCCAAGTAGGATCCAGATTGGACCAGCAGTAGGTGTGGCACCAATAGACTACAGTATATAAGGAAGCCTGTCTGTCACACCTTTGCTGTTCCAATGGCTCACCTAGTATCCAACCTCTGGAAGTGCTATCAATTCAGCTGTTGATCTCTGGCCATCTTCGTGTTCCCTTGCCTAGCCCATGCTGCACTTCTTTCCCCCATATAAGTCTCTGGTTCTGGAACTTGCTTTTGCCTGGTTCTGCTTTCAGCTACCCGCTTGTTTCTGTTTTCAGTCCCACACTCAGTCCAGCCTGGTTCTGGCCACCTGAACCCATGGGCTCAACGCACATGGAATGGTGGCTGTCATAAGTTGAAGATTTTCAAGCACCAGCCAGGTCGCGTCAGGATAGCATGGACTGTGATAGTTTAGGCCAGGAATAGGTTATGAAACAGTTGTAGGTTTGTGCCCTGGGCTTCTTACAGGCAGTATGAGAGCTGCATATCCAACTCCAGACCCTGCAGTGGCAGGTAATTTCTTTGTCACAACCTACCAGCAGGCAAGCCATACCACCCACCGAACCATGGTTACCACTCCTGGAGAGATTTGGTGGTAACAAGAGGAAGTTACAGAGGTTTTTGCACCAGTGCAAACAATGGTTTAAATTACATCCATGCCCCTACACCACTAAATCTCAAAAAGTAGGTTTCATTATCAGCCTACTCATTCAAAAACACTCTTATGGGTTACCCCACTGTTAGAGAGGGATGACCTGGTCTTAAATCAGTTGGATCCATTTATGGAGGGCTCTTTCTCAAGCCTTTGGTCATCCTTAGGGTCTGGAGAAGAGAAGCCAGGACAATTTGATTGCGTGGCTCAGAAGGAGGCAGGAGAACAATGACCAGAAAAATATGTAGCATATTGGGATGTTTTCAATGAGAATGGAGTGAACACACTTCCCCCACATAGACCATATGACTGTTCCATAAACCTAATACCAGGGGCGGAAGTGCCTTTCAGGCAAGTCTATTATCTATCCAAGCCAGAGCTGAAGGTGCTTTGAGACCACCTCAAGGAGAACCTACAGAAAAAGGTTTTATTTGGCACTCAACATTCCCAGCAGGGGCACCCATCCTTTTTGTATCTAAAAAGCATGACACCCTCCAGCCATATATTGACTACAAGGTATTGAATGCCATAACCATTACTAACCGATACCCCTTGCCCTTGATGAATGAACTCTTAGAATGCCTCCAGACATCTCAAATATTTACCAAGTTGTACTTAAGTGGAGCATATAACTAAACTCAAATTCAAAAGGGGATGAATGGAAAATGGCCTTTCAGTTGTATTATAGCCACTTTGAATATCTAATGATGCCTTTTGCCCTAAGGCATGCCCCTGCCTTGTTCCAACACTTTGTAAATGAGATATTCAGAGACATGCTGGACCAGAGCATGGTGATTTATCTCCAGGAACCCAGCAGAATCATAATAAGCAAGTCTGTTTGGTCCTAGATCATCTTCAAAAACACAAGCTTTATGCTAAATTAGAAAAATGTGAGTTTGATAGATGGACCATAGAGTTTTGGGGCCACATTACCTTACCTAATGGAATTTGGACGGATCCAAAGAAGGTCAGCACAGTAGCCAAGTGGCCTACACTCAGGAACATCAAGGAAATCCATTGCTTCTTAGGATTTGCAAATATTTACCACTGCTTTATTTTGGAGTTCACCAAAATAGTAGTGCCCCCTAACAGAAGTTCTCAAGACGGGGGTCTGTCTTCAAGTGGACTATAGACCAACAATTAACTTTTGAGCAGTTAAAGAAGGCCTTTACAACTGCATTGATATTAATATACCCAGATCTACAGCAACCTTTTATCATGGAGGCCGATGTGACTAGGGGTGCTATAAGGGTAATCTTTTCACAAAAGATGGGACCAAAAGACCTCCTCCATCCCTTGTATTCTATTCTTAAAAGCTTACCCCTGTTGAAATGAACTATCCTGTTAATGATAAAGAACTCCTTACCATAAAGACTGCCTTTGAAGAATGGCATCGTCTGTTGGAAGGAGCCTGGCACCAGATTCAAGTATTCACTGATCATAAGAACGTAGAGTATATAAAAACCACATGTAACTTGAATTCTTGCCAAGCTTGATGTTCTTCTCTCACTTTGAATGAGACCAGCAAGACCCCCCTACCAACCCTGCCACCGAACTTAACTCATTTGAAACAATCGCTGCAAAAGAAGTTGAATCCATCCTCAAGAAAATGAGACCATCCTCCCATCCAACAGACACCATCCCCTCAAAACATCTACTCTCCATCCCCAATATAATTGCCCAACCTATTGCCGACATCATAAACATCTCTATCACCTCCGGCTTAGTACCCAACCCCCTCAAATAAGCGATAGTTAAGCCTATATTAAAAAAACCTAAACTTGACCCCCTCTAATCCATCAAATTACCGACCAATCTCCAATTTACCCTTCACATCTAAAATTCTTGAAAAAGCAGTCAACTGCCAACTCACAGACTACCTTGACAATCACTTACTCTTATCCTCCTCACAATATGGTTTCTGAAAATACCACAGTACCGAAACCCTCCTACTCTCTATGGCAAATTACCTCATTAAAGGCCTCTACAAAGGCAATTCGTACATTCTAGTCCGCTTAGACATATCTTCGGCATTCGACACCATTAACCACAGTATCCTCATATAGCAAATCAGTGAAATTGGAATAACTGGACTAGCCCTCAAATGGATTACATCATATTTTAGCACAGGCAATACAAAATTAAAATTGGAAACCATGAATCTAAAGTCCCCCTCAATCAGGGTGTCCCACAAGGCTCTTCACTATCATCTACTCTATTCAACATTTGCCTACTGCCCCTCTGTCAACTACTATCAGAACTTGGTCTCCCACACTTCATATACGCAGATGATGTACAGATTCTCATTCCAGTCAATGATTCTCTACCCAAGGCCGTCAACACTTGGGAATCCACCTTATCTGCCATTAACAATCTCCTATCCAACATACACCTTGCTCTTAACACTACAAAAACAGAGCTCATGCTCATCACTCTGCAACATAGCACTGATATCTTCCCCCCCCCCCCCCCCCCCCTTCCCCACACACACACACACCCTACATCAATCTCATTCACTCAGCATGTTAGAGACCTTGGGGTCACCCTAGACAACCACATGAACTTCAAAAAATGCATCAACTCCACTCTTAAAGAGTGCTTTTTCAAGCTACATACTCTGGAAAAACTAAAATCCCTCTTTCATCTTACCGATTTTTGTACAGTAATACAGGCAACCATTTTCTCGAAAATTGATTACTGCAACCCCCCTTCTCCTAGGTCTCCCCAAAAACACCATCTACCCACTCCAAATTCTCCAAAATGCTACTGCCCGCATCCTCACAAACACCCGTAAAAATGAACACATAATACCCGTCCTCAAGGATTTACACTGGCTCACAATTGGACACCGTATCCAATACAAAACCCTCTCTATCATTCACAAAGCCCTCCATAACCCTGACATGAATTAGTTCAAAGACTCGTTAATATTCCACTCATAATCAAGACCGACCAGAAACCAATACCAGGCAACCCTATGCACTCCTTCTCCTAAACACTACAACCATGCAGCCACAAAAGCTCATTCACTATCCATTGCCGGGCCTGCGCTGTGGAACTCCATGCCAACTAGCCTATGCCAGGAACTCTGCCCAAAGAAATTTAAGCAGAAACTAAAGACCTGGCTATTCACACAAGCATATACCTAAACAGGCTGAAACCTTCTCAAGCATATCCTCCCCTTTGCCCTCCATTACCGGCCCCTCTGACTTTCCCCTACTACCCCCAATATGCAATTTTCTCCTCACCCTTAACTTTTATCCATCTCCCCTCCCCTCTCCCTCCTTACTAGACCTCCCCTTCAATCTGATATTACCCTGCTGTACCCTCTATTCCCCCTTTCTGTCCCCTTCCCCCAACCTCTAATAATTCTTACTTGTTAAGAGTTCTATAACTCTTACTTGTTAAGAGTTCTATAAAAAACACTGTAATCTAAGATCATGTTATTCATTTTAATTTTAATACTTGCTCGTATTATCTGCATTATTAACTAGTTATTGTTTCTCCTATATTTGATGAGTTCTCTGAAAGTGCTAATAAGCTAAGTTTATGTTTCAATGTGAACCGATGTGATAGTCACAGTGTATGTTGGTATATAAAAATCCTTAAATAAAAATAAATAAATAAATAATGCTAATGACCACAGTCTCTCTGATGGATTATAAATTGCTTAACTAACTCTTGAAGAAGCTGTTTCTGTTATTGTTTGTAAGGTTTTGGGTGAACCCTTGGACACTGTGGCAGCTGACCATGCCCACGGGGGGCAAGTCCCGTGAGGGGCCACAAGTCAGGCTCAGCTTTGGGACACACAACACAGAGTTATATCTTTTATTAGAAAGAGTTGAGTAGCCACTAGAAGTGGCAGTAGTGAGTAGAGATGAAGCCCGGCTGGGCTTAGGGTTCCTCAGGATACTAGAACAGTGATTCCCTCTATGGCTGGGCTGTAGTGGAGAAAACTGAGTTAGTGAGTACAGTGGAGCATATACAGAGTTCTGGTATAGAGCCTCGTTGGTAAAGTTACTCACACAGCGGTTTCTCCCAGAAGGTGACACAGAAGCTGGAATAGAGGCAGGCCCTCGAGGAGCGAGTACCTGGTTCCAAGGAACAGCTCTGAGGAAATAAAGTTGGTAACTCACTGAGTAGACAGTGGTTTCTTCCAAGCAGAAGCGATAAGTTCAGGCAGTGAGTCAGGGAACATGGGTCCTCAAGGAGAGAGTTTGTTGACTCAGTCAATTTCTCAGTTGTGTTTATTTATTCAAAATGCAACTTCTAAATTTGAAAAGCAAGATACGAAGTTGGTGTAAATGGGGAACCAGCTGGCTGGGTTCTCAACTATCTGCTGTCCAGGGAGCTGGAGTCCTTATTCTGCATTAAAACATGGAATACCTGTAGAATTTATCCAGGTATTTGCAGCTTCTGAATTTTCTAATGACCAGGATCATATGTTCCCAGGGACCTTTTAGGAAATTCTTGAAGGAGGTACTTAAAATTCCTGGTGAAGGAACAATGTGGACTTTTTAAATTTAATACATGCCATCTGGAGTGAGACATGAGAATGTGTAAGAAGGAGGTTTAGGCACTATCACCTTGGACATTGTCGACTTGTTGACTATTCTGGAGTCTTCTCAGATGAAATTTCAAGTAGAGTGATTTTGTTAGTTACTTTCAATACTAAGATAGAAAATAATGTAGTACTGTGATTGTACCTGTATAACCCTGGGCATCTTTCTGAGTTATCAGTAAGCCCTGGGACCATACAGATTAATGTAGTTAGAAGGATAAATAGTGAGGGGAGCCATTCATTTGGCAGTCCTCCCATTGCAGGACTGTAATGGATATCCCTTTCAGGAGGTGCTTATAGCAGAACTTTGCAGAGGGCTCTGGGGGGCAGTCTTAGTTAAGCATTTGAGAGGAAGGTTGGAGTTTTTCCTGAGTTGCATTTTGGGCTTTCCTGGAGCCATGGAATCCCTCTGAGATCCTTCAGTTCTGGTCAGGACTGCTGTTCTCTCCACCTAAGATGCAGAGTGGTTGTCTACAGAATATTTTGGATTTTATGACATTTTCCTTAGTAGGAGACCTTGCTGGACACCAGGGCCTTTCCAAGACTCATTGATTGGGGAACCCTGAGTTGAAGAGGCCCAGGATAGGGAAAACCTGCCCCTGAAGTGGTGATGACTCATTGCAAGGGAAATCCAGTGTTATTTGCTTTTGGGTATAGAAGAAATTGATTTTCAAGACCTGGGAGGAAAGGTTTCTTCTGCCCCTCTTACTACCCTTCAGTGGACCTGTGAAACCTGCAGTTCCATACAGAATTCCTTCTATCGGGGATCCTCATCAAGATCAAGGACATCTAACTGTGAATAATAACTTATATATAAAAGGCGGATACCCAATCTGAGTAAGAATATAAGAACATAAGAAAATGCCATACTGGATCAGACCAAGGGTCCATCAAGCCCAGCATCCTGTTTCCAACAGTGGCCAATCCAGGCCATAAGAACCTGGCAAGTACCCAAAAACTAAGTTTATTCCATGTTACCATTGCTAATGGCAGTGGCTATTCTCTAAGTGAACTTAATAGCAGGTAATGGACTTCTTCTCCAAGAACTTATTCAATCCTTTTTTAAACACAGCTATACTAACTGCACTAACCACATCCTCTGGCAACAAATTCCAGAGTTTAATTGTGCATTGAGTAAAAAAGAACTTTCTCCGATTAGTTTTAAATGTGCCCCATGCTAACTTCATGGAGTGCCCCCTAGTCTTTCTACTATCCGAAAGAGTAAATAACCGATTCACATCTACCCGTTCTAGACCTCTCATGATTTTAAACACCTCTATCATATCCCCCCTCAGCCGTCTCTTCTCAAAGCTGAAAAGTCCTAACCTCTTTAGTCTTTCCTCATAGGGGAGCTGTTCCATTCCCTTTATCATTTTGGTTGCCCTTCTCTGTACCTTCTCCATCGCAATTATATCTTTTTTGAGATGTGGCGACCAGAATTGTACACAGTATTCAAGGTGCGGTCTCACCATGGAGCGATACAGAGGCATTATGACATTTTCCGTTTTATTCACCATTCCCTTTCTAATAATTCCCAAAATTCTGTTTGCTTTTTTGACTGCTGCAGCACATTGAACCGACAATTTCAATGTGTTATCCACTATGACACCTAGATCTCTTTCTTGGGTTGTAGCACCTAATATGGAACCCAACATTGTGTAACTATAGCATGGGTTATTTTTCCCTATATGCATCACCTTGCACTTATCCACATTAAATTTCATCGCCATTTGGATGCCCAGTTTTCCAGTCTCACAAGGTTTTCCTGCAATTTATCACAATCTGCTTGTGATTTAACTACTCTGAACAATTTTGTGTCATCTGCAAATTTGATTATCTCACTCGTCTTCACAACCCCTGGGGAAAGAGAGAAATTCACTCTCTGCAGAGAAAGATTTTTGCCATCAGAGAAGGATTTCCTGCCCACTAAAGGGACCCTAACCAAAGGGGACCACTGCTCAGCCTAAGCCAGGAGGGTGATTGGATTCCTGGCCTTTCTAACAGACTCTTGCTCAGATAGAGGACACAGAATTGTAATTAAAGACAGATTAAGAGAGAGAACTGTGATGCTGGACATTCATATTTATTATACCATAAATTCATCATTGTCTTCAGTAAAATTATTATTTTAGACACTCACCCAGTGGTCTCTGTTTCTTATTTGGGCACACAGCACAGAGTGTTTACAAAATTTACATCACCAGGGAAATTCCAAGAAGGAAGTCAGCCATCCTGCACTGGGACCTGAGAGGACCCCTTTCTGCCTCCAGCACGAGGACCTACACCTTTGGAATTAAGGGAAGTAGAAGAGTTAGCCAGGGCCTCTGCCCCAGAGAGTCAATAAATAACTTTATGGCCCCACCCATGCTGGACCTGCACACTGGGATGGGATTACACTGTAAAAATAAAGATGCTTTATTTTGTGATCAGAAAGCGAGAGTATTCCCAGATGTGGCTAGATCCACTCGATTAAGGAGGATTTTTTTTTTTCCAGAGGAAAGACCAGGTACTTGGGAATTACATTTTTTTTTTTTTAGTTCTCATGCAAATGCCTGATTAGTTTCCAAGGGAATACATGTTTTTTTCTGATCCTTCCCAACTGGAGGATTTTCTTTGAGATAAAAATGTGGAGAGTTAAATATCTTAATTTCTTTATGGCATTGGGTGGATAAAAGGAAGAAATTTGAGGTTATTAGATGAAAAATTCACTTGATGGTGGATTTTTTTCACTAGAGTTTTTATTTTTCCGGTATTGCTCCTCGACAAGATGTGAATTAGGTACAGTATTTAATTGTGTTCTTTCTTTTATATTGTAATGGTGTACTCTTTGGATACTGTGTTTCTTTTGGTTTACTCTTGTAAATCTTTTGAAAATTCTAGAAATAATTTTATTTAAAGATGTATAAAAGTTTATAAAAGAACAATGACAAGAAATTAAACTTTGGTGACAGCATTAGTATCACAAATTTCAATTGTGTGCAGATTCAACCACCTATTTGTGTGCTGTCATATGCCCAACATGCTGCATGCTTTTCTGTACAAGAAATAACACCTTCATTAATTATAAACTGTCATCTCTGTGTAGAAATTGTAATACATCTGACAGCATATGCAAGATATAAATAAGATACTGATTTGATTCAATAATGTGCTTCAGTTTTGTTCAGAAAAAAAAAACCAATCAGTTATTATCTCCAAAGAAAGCTCTTTCAGTCTTAGATGTGGAGACATGTAAACTAATTTGAACAGAAGCAAACCATTTACAGGCTCAAATCTCAGGGGTACTGCTTTTCTTGTACCTGCTAAGGTACATTTGGTGAAAAATCAACACCGTTCTTGTGGGTATTCTCCAGATCAGCTCCAGAGTTCACTCTTCTTTCTTTTTGATTGATCATGTCATTCTGTACAAGACAATATCAGTTTCTGTAGCTGCCCCTGCTCTCCAAGACTAATATTTATAGTAATGTTCCCATGTTAATCCATTTGAATGCACATAAAGATTAAGAAATAAAAATTAAAAAAAAAAGGTGATGCCCTTTTATTGGACTGAATACATTTCTTGACTAGATTTGGGAGCTAATACTCCCTTCCTTGTGTGGCAGGGTCCCCATATTAAGTCCCTCCCCCCCCGAGCTTATGTAATACTGGGACCAAGCGCTGGGCAAGTATGTAAGACTGAACTCTTAAACCTGTGATTCAGACCTGCCTAAGAGACCACAAGATACACAGCCTGCTAGCTGTCCCCTGCAGCAAGGGGAAAGGGGCAGAAAAAAATTGTATGTTAAAAATGATTACTTGGACCATATGATGTGCTGACAAGAGCAGATGTAGACAGTGGTGCTCCTTGGGCCACAGACCATACAGCTTTCTTTTTTTTCCTTTTGATCAGACTCCTTTTTTCTGCAAGCTTTTTAAGGAGTCTGCTAAAAAGTCCTTGCCTGCGATTTGGGCAGATCAGACTGGGAAAACTTCAAAGAAAAAAATGAAAAATAAACCTCCAGTTGGGAAGGTGGATTTGACAGAGGATCCATTGTCAGAGGATGAATGGACTGTACTGGCAACCCCAAAGGACACAAACAAGACATTGCAAAAAATGTTCAAGGATTTTCGGACAGACTTGCCTCTAGCAATACTGCAAAGCTGGGGGTCGTATTTGAACAAGTGGTGGAGTTGGTGGCCTCCCTGCAGAAGAATGCCTCTCACTTAGAAGCAGCAGAAACATGGGTTGAGTAGCTGGAGAACGCACTGATTGAGGGAAGCCTCCACGGACTTGATATCCTGCAGTAACGGCTCAATGAGGCAGTGGAAAAGCTGGATGGTATTGAACATCTGGGACACCGCAAGAATATTAATTTAGTCAGCTTTCCAGGGGGGAGGACGGACCCGATCCTGTAGCATTCATCTCAAACTGGATTCTGGAGGCACTGGGACTAGGAGGTAAAAAATAACTGTGTGCTCACCAGGCCCTGGTGGACGCCCTCGTATTGTGATTATGCAATTGCATAGATACCAGGACAAAATAAAAATTCTGGCCTTGGCCTGTTCAGAGAATAGCGTATATTATTTTTTTCAAGCCTTCTCGGCCACTGTGAAAAATAAGAGCAGGATTTGTGGCAATCAAAACAATTTTGCAGCAGGGTGGCACGCAGTATGCCATGATATACCCTGCTAAGCTCAGATTCATAGAGAACAGCAAGCATAGGGTTTTTGAATACCCAGAGACAATACAATGTTTTCTGGAGCAGTCTGGTGGATCCCCTGCTAAATGACAAGGAATGCAGATAGTAGTTCATAGGAGGACTCCATCGCACTATGAGGCTTGATCAACTTGATGCTTCACCTGTGAGCTGGGGACCCCAAGCTGAGAGAATCTGTTTTAACATCATGGATAGTGGTGGTCTCTCCAAAGGAAATGCAGAGGTGGGGAGTAAGGTTGATTGCTTGTGCTTATGATTTTTACTTTGGTTCGGGGTGGTACAGGTGGCTTAGAGTGGGATAAGGGGGGATTTCTGGTTATTAATTCTGAGGTAAGATATGGCAGTCAAGAGTACTGGAAACTCCAGAACATGTTGTGCCCTCCAGCCTAGTGCGCAGTGATGTGAGGCTGGCCTAGGTGCGTGTTCCAGTGTGACATGATGTGCACTGCTATGTACATTTTCAAGTAGTGGATGACAGATCGGATAAGTAGTGACCACTCTGCAGTGTGGCAGAGTTGGAATCAGTATGGGATTTGCTATTCCATGATGCTCTGCACTGTGACAGGGCTAGAGGGCTGTGTGTTATAAACACATCGTTCTCTGTATGTTGGAAAACCTGGCAGGAAATCATATGTGCTTTTGGTTTGGATTGCCTACTGATTTAGGTGAGGGTGGAAGGGTGAGGAGTTGGGTTAAGTGCAAGCTGCAGGGGGTTTCTTGCAGTGTTTCTTTATTTTGGGGTAGTTTTGGATGGTGATTTGGGTATAGAGAGCAGGATTTCAGGGATGGGATGGTGAGGTTTGGCAGAAAAGGTAAGGATAGATGCAATATTATCTGGGCCTCGAGGATATTCTCACATAGGCCTGTTGCTCTGGGGTTAGGGGTGGGTTCTGGAGGGCATCATATGTAGTGGTTATACTCTGGAGAGGGACGGGTTTGGGCGTGAGGGGAAGACTCTCCTGCTTGTTGGATCATGCCTTAAAAGGGTAGGGCTGGGATTTCTGTTGGGGAGATGGGCAGGTTGTAGGGGAGTAATTTTTGAGAAATTTCTCAAAGTAACAAGAAGTAGCAGACGATGTTGCTAGCTATTATTGAGCAGCAGTAGGCATATTACCCTGAATACTTGTTATATGTTTCCCTGTGTATGTGCTTATGCCAGTTTCTACTATCACAATAGCTACTAATAAAGTGCATTTTGTTTTATTGAATGTCAATGCCACAGCCTCCACTATCAAGTGAAAAAGAATGCTCCAGTTTTTTAAAAATCAGAACACTTAGGTAGCGATGCTGCAAAACACTCACTTTTCTTACAAGGAACATGCAAAACGTAAGCAGGGCCAGGTGGGTAGTATCATACCCGGGAAGTTTGGAGTTAGGATCACTCTGAGATTAGCGCGGGGGTGGGGGGGATGTAAGATTGGTGTTTGCACTGAAGATTTTATGGTTTCTTCCTCCACCCCCTAGGGAACTCCTTTCTTGAATATAATTCCCTCTGAAGTATCAAAAAGCAGATTATAAATCAAATAAATTAAAAATTATTCTCTAGCAGATAATAAAATGGTTTCCAATCTTGATGTTTCTGGCTCAGCCTCCCTCTTTTCATTTCTGCCCTTGTCTGTCTCCCTTTTTGCTTTTGTTTTGTCTTTGCTGTCCTCACTCCTTTTCTATTCTCTTTCAGTTCTCTCTCTTTCCTTCAGCTGCAGATATTTTAATATTTTCTCTTCCTTTTTCTAGCCTCTCCTTTTGTTTTCCTTTTCCTCTTCTTATTCTTCCTACCTTCTCTCCTTTCACTGTTTTGCTTCCTCTTTCTCCCATGCTCGCTCTTCCATTCCTCTTACCTTTCCTCCTACATTATCTTCCTGGATACCCCCCCCCCCAACCAATCCAGGGTCCTCTCCTTCTCCTGCCACCCTTGTTTCTGTTTTTCCCCTTTATCTTCCTCCTCCCCCCCTCCCCTATCTCTGTCCCTTTTTGTTCTCTTCTTACTTTTCATCACACCTCTCTCTTCTCATCTTTACTCTTTGCCCACCATCTCTTCATTGCCCCTCTCTCACACACATACACTCTTGCCGCCTCCTTCTCTTGTGCTCTCCTCTCACTGCCCTTGCACAGTCACTCTCTCTTCTTTACCCACTGGGCCAGTGTAGTTACTGTGAGGACTGAAGCATCAGGAGGGAAGGGCACCCTTCTGTCCCTTTCTTTCACTGCTGATTGGCTCCTTATGCTAACCAGAGCCAACCAGAAGGGAGAGGCAGGGAAGAAGCTGCAGGCTGAGAGGCTTCTCCCCCGCTGGCTTCCTGCCTGCCTTCCCTGTGTCCTAGTGCTTTCTACCCTTTTCTCTGTGCTACATAGAAAAGGTACACGGAACAAGGAGGATGTTTAAGATCTGGAGATCCTGGATGCTCTCACAGAGACCCAGAGTTGGGTCTCTAAACCATGAGAATCTGGATCAAATCCAGAGAGTTCCCAGTTATGGGTAGTATTCATTATGCCTCTTTAAATTCCAAAGGTAGAGGAGTTTGTATTATGATACATAAGCAAATTTGACATCACTGAAGATTTTCTGCTGTTTGAATCGATGAAAGGTATTTATCCCTCTTACAGTGGTATAAATAGTAAAGTGACATATTGGTCTCTCTCTCTCTCTCTCTTATTAGCTTAACCACACTCCTTTTTTATTGTGGGAACTCTTTCCACTATAAATCTAGGGGAGCAGTGCTTTATGAGATAATCAAGACAGCTATTAAATCATTTTTTAAGATCTATTCAGTGGATGGTTACAATCTGATTTTTGTCTGGAAGACACATCTGTATTATGAGGAAAGATTAAAGGGTATCACAAGCTATCTGAAGAAGATCACACAAACCAGGAAAAGTCATTACACAGGACAATTTTGGCCTTGGAAACATTATATAAATCTAGTTGCTTTGATAAAGTATGGAAACAATTACAAAAATGAAGGGGAGAATTAGAAAGTTTACAGATTGATCAGCTTGAAAGCTGTATAAGAAATATGCATCATAAATTTATGAACATGTGAAATAGACTGGATCCTTGTTGGCTAGAATGCTAAGAAAAAAGTGTAAGAGTAATGTAATCAAGGGCATCCATACAAGACAAGGGCAGACCACATAAAATATAGATCAATGATACTTTTTTGTCCTTCTCAGACCTTTATTCAGGTGATGTGGTCTGTTCTTAAGATGCTATAAATGGTTTCCTTGCTAAAGCCAACCTACCCAAAGTCACAGTTGAGCAAAATGAGAAACTGATGGCCCTATAATCTATATCCAAAGTGCAGAAGGTGATGTCTGGTCTCCTGAATTGTAAAAGCTCTTGGACGGATGGATTTCCCTTGGATTTTTGTAAAACATTATCCAGAAATTAGCATCTCCTCTGGCCAGAGCTCTAGAACATTTTAGGGAATGTCCAGATTATCCTCATATTCTTAACAGATGCTATGATCGTGTTTATCCAGAAAAAAAAGGCAGAGATGCACTAGATCCAAACTCCTAAAGACTTAATTTCCTGCTGAATGGCAAAATATTGGCCAAGATTTTGCAAGTGAGGTTAGAAAAATGAATATCTTAACATGTCACAGATGATCCTGGCTTCATAAAAGATAGACTTTCTACCACAAACACTCACAGAGTATTTAGTATTATGTCTGTGGCTAAGCAAAGAAAAATATGCAGCATGATAGTAATATTGGATGCAGAGAAGGCCTTCCATAGGCTTCAATGGCTTTTCCTTTTTGTTGTCTTACAGTTATGTTGTCTTGATGATGGAGACCTGGCATGGATTAGAGCTTTATATGCATGTCCATGAGTGAGAGTTTTGACTCATATTCTGCTCTCACATTCATTTTCTCACATGGCAAAGATGTCTGCTCTCGCTTCTTTTATTTGATTTAGTTATCGAGGTATTAGCCCAGCTGGTCAGAGCAGACCCTCTGATAAGTTTGATAACTGAGATTCAGTATCATGGTAAATCTCATAAAGTTTCCCTATATGCCAATGATGTTTTATTGTTTTTAAGTAATCTCCAAATATCACCTAGGTTTCTTCATCTGTTGGAAGAATAAGGCCAGGTATTGGGTTAGAAGATTAGTTTTCTAAAATCTGAGCTGTTCATCATATCTATAGAACCAGTACTATGGTATATCCAAGAGGACATAAAGATTCAGGGGATTTAATTGGACTCCATATGCTTTATAATTTCAGCTTTTGCTAATGATCTTTTGGTTTATCTCACTGACCCAAAGCCTGCTTTCTGTCTTTCATTGGTTTGGGGAGTTTTCTAGGTATAAATGAAATATGGGTAAATTGGAGGTCTTGGTGTTTTCTAACCAGATCTGAGAATGGGAGTGTTTCAGTTGAAATGGGCTAAAAGGGCTTTTATATATCTGAGAATTCAAATGCCTGATTAATTGGACAATTATTATAGTACCAATGTTCTCCCATTGTTGGATTTTATGAAAATGAAGCTACAACAGTGGCAGCACCTTCCCTTATCATTGGCAGGATGTATAAACCTGTTTAAGATGGTAGTATTTCCAAGATGGTGATATGTCCTGCAGACCCTTACACCAAGGCTATTGCAAAAGGACTTTTTGAAGCTGGAGAAACTGGTATCCTCATTTATGTGGAAAAATTCAAAACACAAAATGATGTGACTGAAGCAAAGTTGGGAGGCTGGGGGGATGGCAGACACAAACTTTAAACTAGAATTATTAGAAATTGGCTTTTTAACACTTCCGTTTACAGTGTATTAATCGTTCGATAGAGGCTGCCTTTGTAAAGCCACTATCATTGAGTTGGATGCTTTATGCTGCAAATATTAATTCCCCTGCATCAATACAGAAGAGTTGGATATTTAGCCCTCTTCATCAGGCATGAAGGCAGATTTCAATGTTCCTCAAGGACTCCCTCATTGCTTCAACTTTCATTATGCTGCAAGGCAATTTGGACTTTGCTGTGCCAGGAGCGGACTTTACATGAATTGTTCAGCTTCATCATGTTGTGGGTGAGGAAGGTGAGCTACAGTCCCTTCAGTAGTTGCAGGAGACAGGACTTTTTCGCATACCTATAGCTGAGATATGACATTCATTCCTTAGACCCTTCTCATGGCTTCTAAAGTGATACATCAAAAATAGAGGATTTTTTCATAGTGGAGAAGATAAAGTTGACAATTTCTGGTCTCTATAAGGTCCTTCAAAAGGTAACCTTGCAGAACTCCTGTGTAGAATTGTCTATTTACTGGCTTAGAGAATTGGCTTTGACACCAACATCTCAAGGGCTACAGGGTTGTTTTAAAAGACTTCTGCAGATGACAGGTAATCTAGTTCTAACAGAGATGTATTTTAAATGTTTCACAGGACCTGTGTTTCCCCGGTTGTGGCCCATAAGGCTAAATTAATTGAATCCACTCCCTGTTTGATGTGTGGTAAGGCTCTGGGCTCTTTTTCATGTTTTTGGTCCGGTCCTAAGATATAGGATTTTTGGTTGAAAATCTCCAGTTTTTTTGGGGGGGATCATAGGCAAGATCATTTTGCCTAAGGTGGAGGTCATACCATTTGATGATTAAAGATGTGCATTTATTTCAAATTAATTTAAAAAATGCGATAAAAAAAGGGCAGTTAGTTTCATTCATTTGAAATTAATGCATCGGGTCGTCATCTACACCCGAAGCTGGGTCTCACCTAAAGGGTAGGCCGAGGCCCAAAGTAGGGCCACAGCCTATACCCTAGTATGAAACCAGCACCTTGGCCTAGGCCTAGGGCTAGGCTCGAAGCCAAGGTTTCACCTAGGGCATAGACCGAGCCCAAAGTAGGGTCCATGAGCACATTGCCGGGGTTTCCTACCTGATCCTTTAGGGGTATCCAATAGCAAGGCTGAGACTCGGGTGCTGAAGTCTGGGCCTAAGCTGGAGCCTGGGCACAGGCCCAATGCTGTGACATGACCTGATGCCTGGGCCTTGGATAGGCCAGAGCCTAGACCCAAGCCTGATACCACGACCCAGCCCTGAGGTCAGGTCCCGATGCTGGGACATAAGCCTAGACCTAGGCTGGATGCTGTGACACAGCCCGAAGGCCAGGTCCCAATGCGTTCCTGGATTTCACCTTGAAATTAGCGTGAAAATACTTACGCTCACAGGCGTGTGCCGGGATCCCCTGCCACATAACTTTACTTCTGCTAAGGATGAGCTGTAAGTTGTAAATCAAAAAAGTCTAGTTGGAGCAGTGGGATTTTAAAGGTCGGGGCTAACAGGGGAGAAGGGAGGCTATTAAACTACAGGGGATTGGAAGTCCTATCCCTTACCTGGGCAAACTGGGAAAACTGGTAAAGGCATCAGCATGCGTTTCTATTCAAATCCCCCCGCTTACATGGTAGAAGCAGGATATGCGCACATAAGTGTGCGACCACTTAATATTGCGTGCACATGTGCACGTGCTCAGCCTATTTTATAACACGTGCACATATACGCGTGTATTTTATAAAATGGCCGCATCCTTTGGCACGAGCTGTGAACATGTGCATCTGTTTAAAAGTTGTCATCTTACTTTTTTGCGCACTGAGTCTTGGTCAATTTTAGAAAAAATATGTATGCACATAAATTATGTTCACCAATGGATTTGAAAGTTACCTCAATAATGTAAAGTTACCTATATATTTCTTAATATATGGAAATATGCTAATTCAATTAAATGTACCATATAATTGTCTTAAGTCTTTCCACAGAGTCTACCCCTGGGCTACTACAGGAAAATGGAGTATATTTCACTAGCCCTATTATCTTGACTGTGACCACACAGAGCTTATAATAAGCACACTTCGCAATGAAATGGTTGAAGAGGAGCGTGCATTTTTTGGAAGTCAATTATTATTTCCACTCTGTTATTTGTGAAGATTTTATGAGTAAAAGTCATTACTTTTAAGTAAAGTGAACCCCCAGGTAAAGAATAGCACAATGTCACTGATTTCTGCTTAATTCTGTAAGTATGTAAAATAGTTTAGTGATAATTCTTTCCATGGGAGAAATCAGAGCTCAGCCAGGAAGGGAAATGGCTACTATCATTTAGTACAGCTTTGCTATTAAGAGCTACCATTTTTAGAACAGCTTTGAGAGAGATCAGTTCTTATGGAAAGGGAGCCTGGAAAGAAAGGTAGAGGGATTCTGAATATCACTAAAAATAGGTAATCATGCAAATAATTTTATATCTTTTTTTAACTATCATTTTTTATTGTGAGACCTTTAATTAAATTACAGCAATTTGGTTTTCACCATGAAATACTTATTCCTTATTTTAAATTATTGCAACAGACAAATTTTTTTTGACAGAAGTTACTACTGTTTCCTCATGGTTTAATTATATACCTCCTCTAGATTTGCCAGTTGCTTTTAAATCTGCCATAGTTAATTGCATACACAGGCCTCCATACTTTGGTGCCATTGTTCTCCTATGTCATCTTTCTCATGCATACAGTGAGACTTGACATTATACATTTCCTGTTCATAGTATCTAGCAATACGCTGACATGTCTATAATATTCCCTAGTAATATAATTATAGACCCTCACATAACCTTGACAAAGAACAAAATATTCTATTAACATATCTATCTTTATAACAGATGTTGATCTAAGAGGGCTCTATTGTATTATGAAAATATATTCATTTCATAGATGTTCAGAAGTCTTGTAATCAGTCAATTTTCTTTGACTCTTCACTGCATTGGGGATTTGTAGTTTTAATTTTATTTGATATTCTTTAATCATATTTTCTTACAAAATTAGTGGGGGTCTATTAGAGTCCTTTATACTTATTTCAGTATTCCTAAGGCCAGCTTAATCATAATATCATTCAATAGTACTGTGTGTTGGAATAGCCTAGTGGTTAGAGCAGTGAGCTATGAACCAGAAGACCAGTGTTCAAATCCTGCTGTCACTCCTTGTGACCTTGGGCAAGTCACTTTACACTCCATTGGCTCAGGTACAAACTTAGGGGGTCATTTATCAAAATATGCTAAGGCATTTTCACATGTGTTAAGGGCTTATTGCATGTGAAAAGCCCTCTTAATGCATGTGATAGCACCATATTGTATGGTGTGATGCAAATTTGAAAAAGAGGAGGAGTTAGGGGTGGGCTTACCAGTTTTCAAAGTCTTATCACATGAACTTAATGCTGATTTTAGCTACACCTCTCTACCTGGGTAACATCAAGCTAGGTGGAGAGAACATTGCACAAATCTCATCTTTGGGTGAGTTTCCTCTCTCCGAAGGTCATCAAATCTTCACAAGAGACCACTGTTCTGTTCGTACGTTGAATGTCAAAGTGGCCCCTAACCCCCTACACTAATACCTAAACCTCACCTCGAGTTACTAGGTGAACCTCCCATAGGGATACAAATACCTATTTAGGGAGAGGATGTTATGGCTAATCTCTCTCTCTCTCTCCCTCCCCTGAGTATCCTGGGACCATTAAAATTGGTCCCCTAGTGATTGTATGTAGGAAATACAACAGGTCTGGCATGTATTGCAATTTGTGCTAACTTAGCTCTTCACATAGGGGCGGATTTTAAGAGCCCTGCTCACCGGTGAGCCTATTTTACATAGGCCTACCGGCGCGCGCAGAGCCCCAGGACTCGCGTAAGTCCCGGGGTTTTCTGAGGGGGGGAACCGCGGGGCGTGTCGGGGGCATGGCCGCGCCCTCCGGACCCTCCCCCAGGTCGCGGCCCGCTGGCGCGCGGGGATTTATGTCTCCCTCCGGGAGGCGTAAATCTCCCAACAAAGGTAAGAGGGGGGTTTAGACAGGGCCGGGCGGGTGGGTTAGGGAGGGGAAGGTGAGGGGAGGGCAAAAGAAAGTTCCCTCCGAGGCCGCTCCGATTTCGGAGCGGCCTCGGAGGGACCGGGGGTAGGCTGCGCGGCTCGGCGCATGCCGGCTATACGGAATTGATAGCCTTGCGCGCGCCAATCCAGGATTTTAGCGGCTACGCACGTATCTACTAAAATCCCGCGTACTTTTGCTTGCGCCTGATGCGCCATCAAAAGTACGCCAAATCGCGCGGTTTGAAAATCTACCCCATAGGTATTAGCGCAAACTGTCTATTTGCATAAAACATGCCCCTTTTGCTATCGCATGCGATATCCAGGCCTTAAATTGTAAGCCCTCTGGGGATAGGGAAATACCTACAGTACTTGAATGTAAACCAATATGATATATCAGATCAAATGTCAGCATATAATAAATAATCATTCCTGTCTCATCAGTTTTAAAAGGGAAATTACATACTTAACTGTTTTGAACATTAAGGAACCAATTTTCTAACTGATCAAGAAGAATATACATAAACTGAAAAATGTTGTACCTATGGACCTGCAAGATTATATTAAAAAAGAAAACCCCTCCCTCTCTAAGAGGTGAATTTTAAAAGAGATGCACATTAAAATTGGAAGATGGGTGTGCATCCAGCACATGTGCGGGTCCACCCAATTTTATAAAGTGGGGGGATGTGCACGCATGTGCTGATGTGTGCACATCTTGCTTTGTAGAAAAAAGGGACATGGTGTGGGTGGGACATAGGCAGGGCCAAGAGAAGTGCACGCAAATCCCTCACACGCCAAGTCCAGTGCCAAGTACCATTACTTCTTCTATTTAGGAGGTGTAAGTTAAAAAAAAAACCAGGCTTGCCTGAATTATTTAAGGGGTCTGGGGTAACTGAAAGAAGTGCAGACTAAACAACCAGGGGATATGGAGGACCTAGCTCTAGACTGGGAGAACTGATGGACACACTGATGAAACTGGTCATGGTGTGGATGCATGCCTGTTATAAAATTCTCCCACTTGATTGGCTCATACCCGACTTTACACAGCTGTATATGCCCACTTGCAAAACTGGGTGCACACATATTTGTGCCTAGACTATTTTCTAACACCCGTGCCTAGGCTTTATTTATAACATATCTGCACCCACATGTCCATTTGAAAGGTACCATCCTTGAGTTTGCCTCCAAAATTGTAAGTAGGGAGGGGAACTTGGGTACCTTTCTATCCATCTGCTTCGAAGTGTGCAGGAATTTCAAAATAAAACCTGCATTGGCAGTATCCTTAGTGCACCCTACAATAATCCCTATTGAGAGAAAGAGAGAGACTGAGAGAAAGAGACTATCTACAAGGCCTGCATAGTAATGAAGGTTTTATATCTCTATAGGAGTGCCATCTAATAGGTCGAAGTGAGGTGTTGGTGGTGGTTTAGGGGCCAGTTTGGCATGTAGATGGAGATGTACAATAAGCACAGTACACCTTGGTGAAGATTTGACATCATTTGGAATGAGAAAAGTCTTACAAAGATGAAATTTCTACTATTCTAGCTTGATGGACTCTATGGGGCGGATTTTAAGAGCCCTGCTCGCGTAAATCCGCCCGGATTTACGCAAGCAGGGCCTTGCGCGCCGGTGCGCCTATGTTCCATAGGCCTACCGGCGCACGCAGAGCCCCGGGATTCGCGTAAGTCCCGGGGTTTTTCGAGGGGGGCGTGTCGGGGGCATGTCGGATCAGCGCGGCGTTTTGGGGGCGGGACGTGGCATTTCGGGGGCGGGCCTGGGGGCGTGGCTTCGGCCCGGGCAGTCCGGGGGCGTGGCCGCGTCCTCCGGAACCACCCCCAGGTCCCATCTCGGCGCGCTGGAGGCCCGCTGGCGCTCAGGGATTTACTTCTCCCTCCGGGAGGCGTAAATCCCCCGACAAAGGTAGGGGGGGGGTCTAGATAGGGCCAGGGGGGTGGGTTAGATAGAGGAAGGGAGGGGAAGGTGAGGGGAGGGCGAAAGCGAGTTCCCTCCGAGGCCGCTCCGATTTCGGAGCGGCCTTGGAGGGAACGGCGGCAGGCTGCGCGGCTCGGCGCACGCCGGCTACACAAAATCGGCAGCCTTGCGCGCGCCAATCCAGGATTTTAGCGGATACGTGTGGCTACGTGCGTATCTACTAAAATCCAGCGTACTTTTGTTTGCGCCTGATGCGCCAACAAAAGTACGCGAAGGCGCGCTTTTTGAAAATCTACCCCTAAGGGTACTACGGATGTGCGTTCGTTTGCGACGAAATAGGAAATATAGATGATATTTCCTATTTTGTTGCAGTTCGGGGGGGTCCCCAAAACAATAGGGAAACCCACAAAATTTCATGTGGTTTTCTTGTTGTTTTCAGGGGGAGAGAAAGGGCACACAAAAAAACCCCCAAACCCACCCCAACCCTTCAGATTTTATTAATTACAATACCCCACCCTCCTACCCCCCAACATTTGCCTAAAGTCCCTGGTGGTCCAGCGGGGGTCCTGGGAGCAATCTCCCCCCTCTTAAGCCATCGACTGCCACTAATCAAAATGGCGCCAATGGTCCTTTGCCCTAGGTGCAATGGATGGACTGCATCATTTTTTAAGATGGCGCCGGCCTGTTTCCAGGTACATCCTGGAAACAGGATGCTGGGCTTGGTGGAACTCAGTTTCACCAAGTATGGCAACTTCTTTTGTTCTTATGTTCTTAAAACAAATTAATTTCATTCATGCCTCCCCCCAAATGAGTTGGTTGTGTCCCACAAATGAAATGATTAATCTTTTTCATCATTTATGTTTTCCATTCATTTCTATTGCCCTTTGAAGCCTATGACTATGTATTGCCGAGAAAAAAATCTAGTAACTGAAGCAGTCAGCTCTTCTCTGTGTGACTTCACCACCTTCTTAGAACCATATCAGAGCCAAGGCAGGTCAAGTTGACAAGGAAACTACACAGAAGATAAATTGTAGTGAAACATCTTTTTAAACTAGCCTATATCTGCTATCTACATGAAATGATATTGACATTCTCCCACTGTAAATTCTGAGCATGTGTAAGAAGCTCTGTGTAATTCCTTTCTAGCTTCTGGCTGAGAAGAACATGTACTTATCTCTCCCAGAGTTTAAAAAAAGCTTTGAAAGTTTTGGATTTGGCAATATTCTCTTGGTCCTTCAACATGGCATATCTTAAAATCTCAAGAATGCAGAACAATGCTACAAGGCAATGGCCAGAGAAGGAGGAATACTTAGGTGTATAAGGAAATGTATAACCAGTAGTAAAAAGGAAATGCCAAGGAGTTGTCCGTTTGAAAACTTTAATTGAATGGAGACGTATATATTATATATATTGTGCCCAAATATATATAAAGAATACATCTCCATTCAATTAAAGTTTTCAAATGGACAACTCCTTGGTGTCTAACCTATTTTGTTGCACTCACGGCTTTCTTTTATCAATAAAAAGGAAATGGCAATGCATTTATACAAGTCAAAGATAAAACCTCAACTGGAGTATTGTGTCCATTTCTGGATGTTATACTTCCAAAACGATATAAACAAGATTGAGGCAGTCAAAGAAGGGCTACCAAAATGGTGCCGTGCCAACACTCAGAGTCCTTTGAAAAAAGACTTAAGGCCCTGATTCATGAAATTCTTCAAAGCCTTATCCATCATCCATAAAAGCATTATAAATGAAAACCTCCACTGGCTCAGCCCTCCCCTCCTTCCTTGCACCTCCACAAGACCCACTCGTCCCGCCCTCCAAGGAACACGCCGCTCCCCTGCTATCAAACCCTACAAACTAATCTCCACAACTAACAGAGCTTTTTCCCTAGCTGGCCCTACCCTTTGGAACTCCCTCCCTTCAGATTTACACACTGAGACGTCATCCACACCTAAATTTAAAAAAAAACTAAAAACATGGCTTTTCCTACAGGCCTACCCGTCCTCTACTACCACCCTTTGACGAATATCCTAAATCTCTGTAATATAGTCACTGAATATATCTGTAATTTTTTGTAATCCTTGTTCTCTCTTTTTTTCCCTCCTTTTTCCTACACTCTTCAAGTCTTGTACCCTCCTTGAATGATCTTGTTGTTTTATCTGCCATCACTTTTTGCTTTCCCTCTCCCCTTCCCATCCTTTCTCCCTCCCCCCTCCATAAGACTCACGCAACCTCTCCTCAGAATTATTTTTGAACTTTTTTACTATTAATTCCCCCTTGTCCCAACTCCTTTTCTAGCAATAGTTTCTGTTCCTTTTTATATAGTTCCTTGTTTTTTTATTTAATTATAGTTACTGTTCCATGTAAAGGCACTGCCTAAAAGTTCCAAGTTATTTGTAAACTGATGCGATGTGCAAACGGATGTCGGTATATAAAAAATGCTAAATAAATAAATAAAAATAAATAAATAGATTGTATCTCCCATTCTGTGTCTATAGGAGAAAAGCTAATACATCCAGCCCCTAAAATCTTAAATATGCATACCCTAGATCAGTGGTTTTCAACCAATGTGTCGGGACGCACTGGTGTGTCACCAAAAATTTGACACAGCGAGCCTTCTATAACAGCCATGTGTGCTTGCTGCCTGAGGAGAGTGTGGAATAAGGAGCTGGTACTTAAAATTCCTCATCACCGCTCCCTGTTGCTGCTTTTCCCTCAACCCTGGCAATCACTGCTACCACCAATCCAAGCCAGAAATGTTGCAGGCATGCTGTACCCTGCCCTGCCATTTCACCGCACCTCCCCTCCCACTTCTAGGAGTTGCAGGTTTTCTCTGTATGCTTGTTTATAATTTATGGTCTTTTATTCTGTATTAGATAAGAGTCAGTCTGCATTCTGCGTGTATGACAGAGGTGAGGGATTCTGCTAACTAGGAAGTAGATTCTGTGTAGGAATTTAGAGCAGTCTGGCTTGCTTTGTTATTCCCAATAATAAGTGTACTATGTTTTATATTTGCAGTCTTACTTTTTTATAGGTAAGTTTGTTGCCTTTCAAGTCCTGGGTATTAGTACTCTTATGGTAAGGCTGGTATGCTATATAATTTCTAAATGTCTTTTTAGCAGGTTTTCATGTTATTTCACGACGTGGCTGGCAGGGAAGGGATTCTGAAGTATTATTACTGAGGGGATACCAGAATTTGAATATATTTTTAATATGGTGAGTTGAAAGGGGAAATTTTCTAACTCTGCTCTGTAAAAACTCCAGAAGAGGTCAGAACTTTCTGAGGTTGACAGTGAAATGCATGAGAGTTTGTATCAAAAAACTGTGTGCTGTATATGCATATCAGTCCCAGATTTCTCACTGATGCAATATGCAAAGATTAAAATTTTTGTGAAAAATATAACCTTTAATAATGATATTTTATAAGCTGTTATTGAAATTAAAGAATATGTTATCTTTCTCCTGTATCATTTTCAACAATACAATATCTAGGATTTTTGTTTTTCAGTACAGCTGTTAAATGTAGTGTGCAATGTGTCACGCACATGAGCATCATCTGTCAGGTGTGTCTTGACAGAAAAAAGGTTGAGAACCACTGCCCTAGATGGCAGAAAGAAGGAGATATGGTAGAGACATGAATAATTAACGCACAAGAAGCTAACTTTTTTGAGTTAAAAGTTCTAGGTTATGATATAAGGCTCTGGCAAGAGAATGTATCCCTATATGGCTAGATTTCTACCCTCTACTGAGCCAGTCCAAACAATATGGCTTAATCCAATGACACAGTAAAGCCTTTAACATAATCTTGAGATGTCATTGGAATTTAAGAGATGATAAATCAATGGACCTCTTGTCTTCTAACCTATCCAATTATACGGTACCACATTAATAGGGTCATTTATCAAATGTTTAAAACATTATCTCCTGCAGTGGTACCGGAAATAACACCACCTTTTATGGTGGCACTGTGGGCATGATAGTGTGTGTACCATGTCACAATCGTGATAGGCAAATATTCACTGCAGCGATGTGGCCGGGTGCACACTATCTCTCCTCTCCCCCCCCCCCCCCCCCACCACTTTTTTCTTCGGGGCTTATCATTCCATAGTACACATCACAGATTGATGAATCCCTCTGTAGGTTCTTTAACTTGCAGTTTTCAAATCAAACCTCTTATTAATCCAGTTAGCCAATAGTCAGCTTTTCAACCTGTTTCAGACAACATTGTTTGAAACCAGAATCTGATAGAATTATGAAAGAGTTAGACATTTTGAAAAAAATATCTTGTCAAAGAAGTATGTGAGGTGTTGCTCTACATATGACCCATGCCTGATTAATATTAATGTAGTCTTATCTGCACAACAAAAGCATAAAATAAAACAATACAATTTTATTAAGTGTTCCAGGAAACCAATTATAACAGCATATTGCTCTTCTTTATTTTGTTAATGTAAGAATCTTAAAACGATCAACTTTATAGTTAATAATAAACGTGAAGATCCTTTAGGGCAGTGGCAGAGCATAACTTGATGTGTCCCATGGGTTCTTTGGTGTTATGCTTCTAATATTCAGATTATATTCAGTATTGTGTACAGTATGTCAGCTAGCACAGCCCCCCCTTTACTGCACTATTGCATTCCAACAATGACTTTAAGCAGTTGAATCATTCTCTTATAGTTCTGCTTTCTGCTTTTGGACAGTAAAGTTCTTCTTAATATATTTACTTCAACTAATTCATGAGAGTGGTTATCATTTCTTTCAAAACCTGCAGATCTGTACTTTGGTATAGAAATGGGGTTGATTTATCCGTCTAGAAATATGCATGTAATTCCTCCCAGCATTTTAATTGAAACAAACTGTTATTAAATAATATGTAAGCCAGTTTATAATTTTGAGAATGTACAGAAAATCTCCCAGATAGTTCTTTTTTTTTTTTAGGTCTTTGCTGGGGAAAATAAATCTGAACATAGGAAGGCTTAGTACAATGATATGACATGAAACAATATAATCTCTATAGTTGAAGTGTTTAAAACTGGCCCAGGATTATTAAATATCATTTCAAATCTATTCAAATTACATTGAAATGTAATGTCATTGCAAAATGTCAACTTTGCCTACAGAAAATGAGTTTCCATACTCTTGATCTCTCTCTCTCTCTCTCTCTCCTCTATCTGTGATCTATTCCTGGGAGTAGTTTGAAAAGAATTACCTAACTTAAAGTAAAAGAGAGAACAAGTGGCCTTACAAACTTTTACTACCATTGTATTTCAAATATGATTACTCTAGAATACATAATAGTGCCTTTATGTAGTCTCATTTGGTGCTTATGATATTCAACAGCATTTAGATATAGCATAAGTTAAAAGCAACAATATATTCGGAGATATATTTGGAATCTCAGACCTTAGAGAGCTATCAGATCTACGACTTTTAGTACGTTCATTAATCTTTACTAGAATATACTAGTGCAATAGTATATTATTAGGCCGGCTGTTAGTTTTATTTAAAAGACTTCAAGTTTCACAAAGCACTGCAGCAAAAATAATTTTTTATTAAAAGAAGTGTGATCATGTGACACCCTATTTAATTGAATTCCATTGATTGCCTATTATAAACAGAATATGAATTAAGATTTAATATCTAGTTTTTAAGTCATTTTGAATGGGTTTGCCAAGTTATCTGTCTAAACTGTTTATCGTACTCTGCTACAAAGACACTTAGATCCTCGTATCTAAATTTCTTGGTGCTACCATCAGCAACATAGATGAGACTTCAAGGAACTCAAGCTCTTGTTTTAGCTACCAAAGTTCATTACTGTGGATTTCTTTACCGCTGGAGGATCACAAGAATCTTATTACCTGATATTCAGGAAATTAATTCAAACCTGGCTGTTAAAGGAAATGTTTAGAACCAAAAATGTAATTTGAGTGGAATACCAGCTATTTACATTGTGAATTGTTCAAAAAAATGTTATGCCCATTATTTGTTTGATCAATTTTGCTTCACTTTTAACAATATATGATGATGGTATCATAAAGCTATTGTACTTTAAACCATAACAAATGTTTAGTGATGCACAAGTTCATCAGTATTCTAACATATTTAGATTTGCTGCATTTCAGTTTTTATTTATAAATACTGTTTAAAAAACAGCAGTCTGACAGGACAGATCTGTGAACAGTGACATCATCAGTAGCAATACTTGTTAAATTTAAAAATGTGGAAAACTACCATTTCACTGCATGTGCTACGATTATACCTGAAGTGCACTCTGATTGGTTGTTGTTTTATAATTCTATTAAAATTGAAATGATTAGCCGCTCATATCTTATAGTTTAATAGAATGCTATCACAATCTCATGAGGGATTAGTGTAATTTCCATTCAGACCAAGAAACCTGACTGCCTGGACAGTCAGCTTACAAATATTTAGCACATTGAAAATAGTACAAATGGGCAATCCATCTCTGCTGGGAAAATCCATTCAACTTACTTTGAGAACTTTTGCTCTAAGTGGTAATACAATCAGTGTGTCGCCATGTACCTGCAGGTTTGTCGCACACTTCCCGGTCCCACTGACCCGGCTGCTCTTTCCTCCCTCACCTCCACCCCATTAAAAAGAATTTTTCCACTGCTGCCATTGCCGCCCGAGCTATCAGCACATTCAAGCCTGGTTGGGCATGGCAGCAGTGATAATAGAATCTGCAAAATGGTCTTTTCTTCTTCCCACTTTGGCTTGGAAGAGGAAGTGATGTTCAGTGGGGTACATAGGAAGAAGAAAAGGCCAAACTGCATTCAAAAGTAGCTGCAGCATTGTCCCAGAGCAACAGCCTGAGATCGCAATAGGAGAGCAGGAGCCGGCACAAAATGACAATCAGTTTGCAATCAACAAAACAAGGCAGAGAAGCATTAGCCCCTGTGGCCAATGGGACTCTTCTTTCTTGGGCCATGGGGACTGGAGGAGGAGGATACTGCAGCTGATATTTGTAGTCCAGGGGTGGGGAAGTGAGAGAGAGAGAGTGCCAGAGTGTGAGTAAGGGAGAGAGAGAGAGCATGTGTGTGATTGATAGCATGTGTGTAAGTGTAAGAGGGAGTGTGTGAGTGATTGAGAGCATGTGTGTGAAATATAGAGAACATGTATGTGATTGGGAGCATGTGTGTAAGCAAGAAAGAGCATGTGTGTGACTGAGAAAGACTGGTCAGGGAAGTGACGTGTGTGTCTATGTATGAGAAACTGAGATACTGTTCAGGGAGATAACATGTGTGTGTGTGTGTGTGTGTGAGAGAGAGAGAGAGAGAGAGAGAGAGATCATGAGACTGGCTAGGGAGGTGAATGTTTTGTGTTAGAGAGACAGATTGGTCAAGGGAGGTGACTGGTATATGAGAAAGAGAGAAATTGGTCAGGGAGGTGAGAAAGAGAGAATGGTCAGGGAGGTGACTGTGTGAGTGTGATAGAGAGAGCCTGATCAGGAAGGTGACTGGTGTGAGTGAGAGAGAATAAACAGGTAGGTGACTGGTATGGGTGAGCGAGAGAGAGATTGATCAGGGAGATGACTGATGTGTATATGTGAGAGAGACTGGTCAGGTGGTGACTGTTATGTTTAAGAGATAAACTGGTCAGGGAGGTGACTGGTGTGTGTGAGAGAGAAAGAGACTGGTCAGGGAGGTGACTTGTATGAGTGTGTGAGAGAGAAAAAAACTGATCAGGGAAAAGACTGTTGTTTGTGTCTATGTGTGGTCAGGGAGAGACTGGTGTGTGAGACAGAAACTAGTTGTGGGAGTATGACTGGTGTGTTTGTGTGTGAGCAACAGAGAGACTGGTTATGGGCTCTAAGAAAGAGAACCCTATGGACAAAATTTTAAAAGCCTCTGCTACTTCTGGTGAAGTGGCCTGCTGGATAGAGTAAGTAAAGGTGGCTTTTTAAGTTTACTTTTCTTGATTGACTGCCATTTTAATTATTGGGTATTATGTGATGTGACTGCTGTTTAAAATATTTATTGGTGTTTGGAGAATTTATGATATTGTTATGAGTTTGTAATTATTGGATGTTATTCTATTCAGCAGTTGTTTTGAAACATTCTGTTTATTAGTATAGTTTTACAGTTACTATTTTATATTTCTTGAGGAACGTATCATTACATATATGCAGACAAAAACGGAACTGGAAACAGCAATAAGCCATACTCTGTATGCAGTGCAACAATGGAAAAACAAAAATATTAACTTTATAGTCACAGTATTCTGTATTTGGTCAGGGCCTGTCTGTGTTCTGCATGTGTGACTAAGGTGAGGTATTCTGCTGGCATGTAGTTTCTATAGTAGATATGGATCTATAACAGTTTGGCTTGTTCTGTTTTCCTAAAAGGAGCTGTATTGGTGTTTAGGGCCTCATTTTAATATTTGTAGTGTTGCTTTTCATAAGTAGAATTGTTATTGTTAGAGTGCATTCCATAATACAGGTGCAACTTCGTGCAAATTAGTTTGTGTGCATTATTGCAGATCCTGGGAGTATATTTGTTTCCATTTCTCCAGTTTTGTACTGCATGCAGAGTGGCTTTTTTGGGTTTTCATTTTGGTTTCTGTCTCCATATTTGTAATTTATGGTCTTTCTGTATTTGGTAAAGCTTGGTTCTGTGTATGAGAGTAGGGCTATTGTGCCAGATAGTAGAGAGAATTTGTGTTGCTATTACTGAGATGACACCAGCATCAAAATATCTTTTTTGTGTGATGAGTTAAATGGGAAATGTCCTAGTTCTACTCTGCACCCATTGCTGGGAGTTAGGTGATTCCTGTGGATTAAAAAGTGTATGTTTACATTAAGCCCCATAATGGTCATGTGTTCAGTGTGTCACGCATATGAAAGCCATCTGTCAGGTGTGTCCAAAAAGTTGAGAACCACTGGCCTAGAGAACATGCTTAAGCTATTAGAAGAATGAATTCAATGAATCTCTGGTCTTCGCCAAATATGTAGCAAGAAATAATACATTGACTTTAATTTTTTTTAAAAAGAAGAGGCTTTGTGAATGTTACAAAAATGATGAATTTCACATCACAGTTTTTTGCCCACTTTGCAAAATAATTTTCCAATTAACTTCTATGGCAAAAATAATCATGAGTATACATTTTCACTAATCTTCCAATAAATGGCTTTTTTCCCCACATTCACTTGCTTTCTGAATATTTTGGTCTATTTTGTTTTGAGCACACTATTTAACAGAAGTTGCTACCACTGATCAGCAAGAATGTGTTATATGATGTCACAATTTCAAGTTATAAATATATCTGATAATTTAGCCCCATAAATTAGCATATAAATGATGAGGACAGTCTTTAAAAGGATTTATGTAGGTAAAGCAGTGTTTTACATGCAGAAATGGTGTTTTAGAAAGCTGCCCACCTGATATGCTGGTAGATATGTGTGTGTCATATGTATGTTTACCCATTCCCAGAAGTGAGGCTGGGAATGGATTCACACTTATACACACACTTTTGTATTTTCAAAAGTATGCATTTAATATTTTCTAAAACATTTCTGCAAACAATTTATCAGGTGTGTAGGTCATTTCAATGGGATAATATTCAAAAGGGAAAGTTGCATATACATGCACGTGCATATTTTCCTTTATTTGTATAATTTATGCATGTATTTGCCATCTAATTTATGTGGGCTGTTTACAAAAGTATCTAGCAAAGTATTATAATGGAAAAAGAATGTACCCTGGGGCATTATCTACAAATAAAAAAAAAAAAATTTCCATAGGCACAGAATGGAAAAAAAAAATTTTTAAATTAGGCCCCATATACACCACAAACAGGAACATATAGGGGCTGCTATTCAGTTGGTTGCTGAATGGTGATTTAGTTTCTATAGATGTTTCTGTGTTTCTACACAGAGTATATTTCAGCCAGTATTAGGGATGTTGATGTGGATGGGTAAACTGGATGGGCTGTAATTGTCTGTTTTTTTCTGCCATCATTTTTGTATGTTTCTAATAGCTGGCTATGTTAACAGCATTTTTATCTACAATCTAGCCAGCTAAATTTATTGCTGAAATTTGACTTAAATCTAGCTGAATATTTTATAGCCTAAGCCTTAGCTGGATAGATTTAAGTCACTTATCTATGCACAGAGGATAGACTAGGAAGTAGATATTCAATAGAGATGAGCTTCGTTTTTCCGTGTGGGGTCGGGTTTCTGTTTGGGCACTTCGGGGGAAAATTTCGTTTTCCCGCAGGTTGTTTTTTGGCGGTACGGATCGGGAAAATGAACCCGAAAACAAATCGAAAAAAACCCCTAAATCGGAAAAAAACCACCAACCTTCAATTTTACTTTAATACAACCCTCCCACCATCCCAATCCCTCTCCAAGACTTACTAAAAGCCCTGGTGGTCCAGCAGGGTCCCGCGAGCGATGTCTCCCTCTCGGGCCGTCAGGCCATCAGGCCTACCACGAATCAAAATGTCGCCGGTGCCCTTTGCCCTTACAATGTGACAAGAGCTACCAGTGCCATTGGTCGGCCCCTGTCACATGGTAGGAGCAATGGATGGCTGCACCATCTTAGAAAATGGCACGGGCCATCCATTGCTCCTTCCATGTGACAGGGGCCGACCAATGGCACCAGTAGCCCCTGTCACATGGTAAGGGCAAAGGGCCACCAGTGCCATTTTGATTCCTGACAGGCCCGCTGGCCCGAGAGGGAGACATCGCTCGCAGGACCCCGCTGGACCATCAGGGGTTTTAGTAAGTCTTGGGGAGAGATTGGGATGGTGAGGGGGGGGGGGGTGTAATAAAGTTAAATTGAAGGGTTGGGGTGGGGTTTTTTTTTTGTTTTTTTTAAATAAATGTGCCCCTCCCCCCCACCCAAAAAACAAATTTTCCTCGAAGTCCCCCAAAGTTCCCTGAAGTCCCCCGTATCATTTTGAATTAGGCAATTTTGTTGAAATTTTGTTGAAATTGCCTAATTTGTGATAAAAAAAATGCACATCTCTAATATTCAAGATCCATTTAGACAGATAACTTCAAGCTATCCATCTAAATGGCAAGTTTAGGTTTATTTAGCTTCTTATCTGACTAGATTTTAGCCGGTTAAAGTGTAGCTGAATTAAAAAGAAGCATTCTATGGTGTAACAGACAGAATCTACTTATCCAGCTAACTAACCCCTAGATTTTTCAAAATGCTATAAATATAGCAGAAATAGCACCTATGTAGGGTGTCATGTTTGTGTGTCTTTTTCTGTGAAGGCATGAGGAAGAGGAGTGGTTGTGGTGGTGGTGTAGAGGAGGAATGGAGGAGTGGAGGATTGAAGAAGAATGGTGGTTGTGGTGAGGAAGCATGAGGAAAAATAAGAAGGAGTGGTGGTAGTAGTGAGGGGGCATGAGAAATGGAGGTTGTGGTGATGGGGATGGAGCATGAGGGGCATGGGGAGAGAGGAGAGCAGAGTTATGAGGAGAGGATGGGGAGGAGGGAGGATGAGGGCAGGAGTGCTAGGGGAAGGAGGAGTAGGAGTAGGGTCAGGGACAGGAGTAGAAATAAGCAAGAGGGAAGGGATAGGAGTAAATGGGAGGGGGAAGGGGTTAGGCAGGTGAGGATGGATGGAGGAGGACAGCAAGCTAGGGATAGAGAGAGAAGGAAGAGGGGAATGGAGTTTGTAGGGTAGGAGCAGGAGTGGGGGGGGGGAAGGGAGGGGAGATGGAAGTGGGAGTGACCATGAGGAAATAAAGGACACCTCTTCAGAAGTGGAAGTGGCACCCCCTTATGGCAACCAAGCAGCAGGACACCCTCACCTGAGGGCTTTCAAGTACAGCATCCAAGACAATGAACTGATTATTGCTGGGGTCCTGGAGCATTACCCAATACTTTTTTGGAATCTGTGCAGGCAGGACCTCGAAGGCATCTAAGGGCCAGATCTGGTGCACCATTGCCCAGGTAATTTTACAGCATAGTGGTGTCCAGTAGGGATGTGAATCGTTTTTGAACGATTAAAATTATCGTCAGATAATTTTAAAATTGTCCTAAATCATTAGAGTGCATGGTACAATACAAATGCCCCCGATTTATCGTCAGGGGCATTTGTATTGTATCGTTAAATAGGGCACGGGAATTATTTGGGGGAGGGCGGGAAAACCAGCACACCAAAACAACCCCTAAACCCACCCCGACCCTTTAAAACCAATTCTTTACCCTCCCCCACCCTCCCGAACCCCCCCAAAATGTTAAATTACCTGGTGGTCCAGTGGGGGGGGGGGGTGTCCCGGCACGATCTCCCGCTCTCGGGCCATCGGTGCCATTTTGGCTGCCACTAATTAAAATGGTGCCGATGGCCCGATTAAAAAAAAAAAAACCCACCCGACCCTTTAAATCGACCCCACCCTCCCGACCCCCCCAAAACCTTTTAAAATTACCTGGTTGTCCAGGGGGGCCTCAGGGAGAGGAGAGATCCAGGGGGGCCTCTGGGAGAGATTTCCCGTTCCCAGGCATCAGCTGTTCTAAAAAAAAATGGCGCCGATGCCCCTTTGCCCTTAGCATGTGACAGGGTATCCGTGCCATTGGCCGGCCCCTGTCACATGGTAGGAGCACTGGATGGCCGGCGCCATCTTTAAAGATGGCGCTGGCCATCTTTACTCATCAGCCCCTATTATACTATATAATATTGGGGTGGCATGTCCTTGGCGGGTCATCTCTTGGGGCAGGAACTGCTATGCAGTGTTGAGACCTGTGATGCTGGGGAAGGCACAGGGGCAGGCTCCGGCATTCATTGTAAAATTTCCGTCATGACATTGGTGAGGTTATTTATTGATTTTACCACTGTTGTGAGAACCTGTGCCTGCGCTGCCATCTGGGCATGCAGGGCCCGGGCTTGCCCATCGACAGCCCTACTCAGGTGCACTAGCTCTGCCTGTATGTGGTGTAGCTGGACATGATGGCTCCTTTCCAGCTGGTCCAGCTGCTTGTTCATGGAGGCTTAAGGTGGTGATGGTGTTGATGCTGGAGTTGGTGCTATGGCCGGTGCTGGTGCTGTGACCAGTGCTGGTGCAGTGCTTGTCATGTGGTGAGATGCAGGTTGAGCCTTCAGAAGTGGCATGAGGGGGCTGATGGGCTGGTCTGGCTCAGTGCCTGCTGCCTTGTGCTGCCAACGTGGTGTGCTGTAGCAAGGCCTTTGTAGACTGGGTTCCTCCATTAAGGCCGAAATATTCAAACTGACATTGACTATGTTGGTAATAAGAGTAATACCGCAGAAGGGAATAAAGTTGAAGGTGCATCATTAAATCTATCTGATGTATTAGAGGTTACGTTAGATTCTAAAATTGAAAATAGAACAACATTACATGTTAGCTTTGTTGTTGCAGTAGACAGAGATGCTGTTTTCAGATTATTTATGAAAAAAAGAACTGAAAATTTCCACGATGGAAAGATCTGGGTCTACCCAGATCTTTCCAGAACAACACAATTAAGGAGGAAAAAATTCCTAGAATTAAGAACAGATGTGGAACGTAAGGGTGGGAAATGATTGTGAAATATCCATGTAGGTGTGAAGTTTGGAGAAATGGTCAAAAATATGTTTATTTCGAAATAACACAGTTGAGAAAATTCCTTGATTCTGATTACCCTTGAAATTAGCAATAGGAACGAAGCAGTAAATATAATATATATCTAGGAGAAGTCTTCTTTTTCAATTGTAAAAGGTTTTCCTGTTTTCCTTTGACCGCTCAAACTTCTTTTTCTAACCTGGAGTTTTCTTTTACCTTATTCTTTATTATTACAGATTAGTAATATATTTCACAAGAAATATTATTGAATTATATGAAAACTGAGAATCTGTAATTAAATTGTTTCTTTTTTCTTCTCTGTAAGATTGTAAAAATCAGCATAAATAAAAAAAAAAAAAAAAAAAAAGAATTAATGCTAGAGTGTGAGTGGTTGTGATCCCTAGTCTTGATGAACACTGGAAAATTGAAAATTCAGAGTGATTCATCAAATGAAATAAAGATCACATGAAATACTCTCTCTGCTGAAAAGCTATTAGAGATAACTGTTAAATGACAAAGAAACTGTTGTTGGCAACAGTAGTAACAATACTTGACAAAGCCAAGTATTAGATGCGCTGATATATATAGAGAGAGAAACCAAAGTCCATACCTGATACAAGGAATATCTAAGTTTAATGTGGCAGGAAACGAAGAATGAATGTTTAAGTAACCAAATTCATTTTATTATTTTGTGAAATTGTTCTTTCATATAAAAAAAATAGTGACTTTGTAATTATCTTCTGATTTATGCTAGCTAGATATTCAAGTGACAATAAGCAGCAAATACATCTATATTGAGGGAACATACTAACTAGCTTACGGAAGACTTGGAGCAGTTGGAGGGAGATAGTTTCTTTTGTTGATTTATTTGAAGAATAAGTTAGTAGGAAAAGAAGAAGAAAAAGACAATGAAAAGAAAATCTGTCCAGCATCGACAGAAGAAGAAACAGATAAGTTGGTATTCCAAAAGAACACTTAACACTTGAGCCAGGCCTGAGCACATACAAACATCAATTGTGAGTTACTAAAGATAAAACACAAAAAAAGATAGTGAAAGAATAGAATCTAAGACAAAAGTGAGAAAAGAAAAGACTATATTGAAGGAATAATATTTATCTGAATACCAAGGAAAGAAGTAGGAATACTAGACCTAAAACAAAAAGAGAGAAAAGGAAACACAAAGAATCAATTCTTTTTTCCTCTTAGTTAAATAAACAATATATGGAATATTAACTTTAATACAGAGATAAAAGGGAAAATAAAAGAGTAATACTTACCTGATAAGTAGCTGAAGTAGAAACACCACCAGTATTTTTTTTTTTATTATTATTTATTGCTTAGTTGTAGGTTATAATTTCTTTAGAAAAAAAAAGAAGATAAATATATGTTAAAGTTTATTGGGATAATTGTTGTTTAAATGTGCACATTGTTGTTAAGAAACAGCATATTTTCTTTTGAAAAAGCGTTTTAAATAAAATATCAAATAGTATAGTATTGTTCCATTTATCCTTGCCTCCTCTCTTTAGCGCCAAGAGACGTCACTGTGTGGGTGGTAGTATCCCAAATCCCTACGCACCCAGAAGGGAGGAAGGCACTGAGCTGCACTCTCCTGTGGATAACATCTGAGAGCTTGCTGCCCATTCTGAAGACTGCACTTTCAACACCAGTCATGGTCACAACAGCGATCCCATCCCACAGGGGGCAGCAGTTTACAACTAACTGGCCACACATGATCTGGGAGTCCCAGCAGTGTGGATCCTAATAGAACCAGAGACTAAATAGAGAAAGAATCATGTGTCTTCTCTATGAGCCAACCATCACCATAGAGACCCTCCTCAAAATTGTCAAAGAGGCCCTATTGGCTAAATATGTGCTGATCCCAAGTACCTGGCCATGACGCCAAGGATACGCAGTTATACATCACAGAAAAAGTGCATGTTGAGGGAGTGGAAGAGCTTTCTGTTGCGGAAGATTTCCTCCCTGTTAGGTGGTGGGATGATGGCTTTGTGAGTACAGTTGATAGGTCCCACAACATTGGGAAAGTATGCAATGGCATAAAAGCCTCTCTTGATATCCATCAAGTCTTGCCTGTCCTGAGGGGATGCTATGTAGCGATCAATGCGGTCAGTTACAGCTGTTATGACCTGGCCCAGACAGCGTGAAAAAGTGCTCAGGGCCATTCCCCCAATGACCCCTACTGTCATTTGGAAGGAGCCGTATGCCAGGAAATGCAGAGTGGCCAATAGTTTGATGAGGCCAGGTATAGGGTTAAGACCATTCCTTGACTGGATCCAGATCCACTCTTATTTCCTCATGTAAGTCCAGGCAGAGGCATGTTAAGGGGGAATGGGAGTGAGGAGGGTGGTCCCACCCAGGTGACAACAAGGAGAGGGGTGCCAGCGACTGTGCAACGAATCAACTTCTTGTCATCACCCGGAAAGAAGAAACATTCCAGCCAAGAGCAGAGGGCCAGCATGGAGCCCAAGCCCTGCCGGCTGAAGAGGACATGTTCCAGCCAGGAGCAGTGGGCCAGCAGAAGTGGCCTGCCCATGCACAGCTTCCACTCCCTCTCCCCCCAAGCAGGAAGATCGGTGGTCTGTTTGGCAGCAGAAGAGGCCATGGGCTACCAGCTGATTCGCCTCTCCTGCTGCTGCCGGCCCACTGCCTCCCCAGGTGTGCCGCTTCAGGTCTGTTCTCTTCAGCCAACAGAGCTTGGGTTCCCTGTCAGCCTGCTGCTCCTGGCTGGAACATGTCCTCCTCGCATCTGTGCATGAACGGGAGAGATAGAGGAAGAGTGTGTGTCTGTGTGTGTGTGTATGTCTCACATACATACACATGCTCCCTCTGTCACCAAGCACAGAAGAAGTGTGTGTGTGTGTGAGAGAGGTATGTGCATGGGTGGGCATGCGTGCATGCACGTACAGCTTCCGAAGATAGCAGGAGGCCCTTGGGCTATGATGGAGCTCATCCCGCCACAGCCTGATGACAACAGGAGCCCATGAAAGTGTGTGAGCTTGTGTGAATGAGTGAGAGTCTGTGTGTGTCTGTGCCTGTGTTTGTGTGTGCATGCATGCTCCCAGTCTACAACAATCTTAGGATGACAGATATAGAGAGCGGGAGATTTTTAAAATCCTTATTAGTTTTAATTATTGGGTGTTATTTGCTGTGTCTGCTGTTTTGAAATATTTTATCGGTTTAGAAAACTTTTAAAAATTTGTATGGGAGCTTCCAATTATTGAATATTCTATTCAACAGCTGTTTTGAAATGTTTATTTTTTAGTAAGGTTTTACTATTCTGATTGATTTATATTTCTTGATCATATTGTTTTGAGGAATGGTGATTTTCTGCTTTTCCATTCTTGCACTGGATACAGAATCTGGCTTGTGGTTTCCAGTTCAGTTTTTGTCTGCATGTGTGCGTGTGAGAGAGAGAGAGAGGGCTAGAGCAAGCATGTGCTGTGTGAGAGAGACACAGAGAAAGTGTGTGTGTGTGTGTGTGTGTGTCTCTCTCTCTCTCACACACACACACACACACACACACACATGCTCCCTCTGTCTCTCACCATTCATGTATGTGTGTGTATGAGAGAGGGGGAGCATATTGTATGTGTGTGTGAGTGTGTGTGTGCATGGATGCCCTGAGTTTATAAAAATATTAGGATGACAGATATAAAGAGTAGAAGATTTTTAAAATCCTTATTAGTTTTAATTATTGGGTATTATTTGATGTGTCTGCTGTTTTGAAATATTTTATCGATGTTTAGGAAATTTAAAAATTATATATTGAGGGGGGTGCCAAAGAAGTATCCACCCCAGGTGCCAAATACTCTAGGTATGCCTCTAAGTCCAGGATAGTCAGCGAGCTGAGGTCTATTTGCTTATCACATATTCTTCTGCCATGCCCAGCAAAGAGGTTCATGAAGGAAAGGTGTTCTGGCTGTATCTCCTCTGCTGTGGCTGCCTGCATGGGAAGTGCTGTTGTGGGCCCCGACGCTCCCCCTGTGAGACCAGTGGCTCAGATTCTGGTGCAGGGACTTCTTTAGGAGCATTTAGGACTTCCCTGGCCTGTTCTGGTACTTGTGCTGGTTGTTCTTCTTCTTCCATTTGTTGGTTGTGGCGATCCTTCCCAAGCACCCCGTATCCCCTCGCAAGTGCACCAGCAACAAACAGAAGGGTGGGCCAAGTAGGGACAGCTGTTTTTATTGGCCCAGGAGGGCATGGTAGGTGATTTTGATAATAGGCCTCATTTTAATGAGTGCAATAATAGCCACGCACATGCGATAAAAACTATTTTTTCCCATACCGTTAAATCAAATATGTATAGTTATTTCTGCCATTAAATTCTGTGTTATTGTGCATTATTCTAACACATTATGTGGTAGGTGATCCTACTTTGCATTTACTCCTCCCACTCTCCTCCCACTTGCATAGTCAATGTAATATTTGCAAATTTTTGTTGCAATATTTATCGCGCGTGTTATGGCCATATTGCTTGTGTTAGGGCCTAGGTAAAGAGTTCATCAAGCTAGGGCGAGAGTACATTGTAGAAATCTCATCTTTGTGTATCTTTCCTCATTCTAAATCACATCAAATATTCAATGATGTGTACTATGCTGTTCGTAAGTCTCATTATGAATGTAAAACTGGCCCCAGAAACCTTAGACCTCCACCAAAACTTCACCTCAAGTTACTAGTTGACCCTCTTACAGTGGTATAAATAGTTGCCTTAAATGAAAGGCTTATAAAGTCTCTCTCTCTCTCTCTCTCTACCTCTCTCTCTCACTCACTCTCCAGTAAAATATCTAAGCAAAGCACTAAGCAAAGCTCCCTTTTTTTTTATCACAGGTGCTATTCATGTAAAAATTAAAGCAAAATGATGAATCTAGGCCTAAATTAGCAGGATAAGTCTAATCCTGCTAATTTACTTAGTTGGCTGTGTTTAAATGTTGACCTCTAAGTTGCCTCTTGTTCAACCTGACCATGCCTTGTGCAACACCCACATTTGGAACAGCTAAATATAGTTGCTTATGAATTTAAATTTTTCAAAATGTTAGATCTAGCCATTTACCATAATTCAATAGTTAGGTAACTATATTATTTGAAAATGCACCTCTTAATTGTTTGCTATTTATTTATTTATTTATTTATTTATTTAGCGTTTTTCTATACCGGAAAGAAAAAAAATATTTCTTTCATTTCTTATGCAAGAAAATTTTGTGTGGGCAATGGTTTCCCCAGACAAAATTTATTCACTCAGCAGGAGGGATGTTTTTAATTCTGCAGATTTGTCAGGCTAAATCCCAAGGTTAGCTGGACACATTTTTTTAATATGGACTTCACAATGTCTTCATTGTCTTGCACTAAAAACTGTTTAATCATCTCCAGAAACAGAAAGCAAGGTCAGGCAAGTCATCAGAAGGTCTAATAGAGTTCAAAACATGGTAAAAAAAAAACCACCCCAAGTCCCCTGGGCCTACTTAAATATTGATTCAGTTTGCAAACAGGAATGTAATGAATATATGGTTTGATAGCAATACCATGTCTGATTTCAGCAATAGTGACTATTATAATTCAGCATATTAAGATAAAATTAAATACAGATAAACATTCAAAGAAGGGATAAATAGAGTCAAATATACATGTCCTATCCAAAATAGTCACTTAAAATATATCTCCCAAATTTCCTGTAAAGGAAAATTTAGAAGCAAGAATGTATTTACTTAGTCTTACTGCTAGTCAGGAACCAGGATAAACCATCAAAAGAAGTCAGCAGCAAAAATAATACTAAACTAGACAATAAACCAATGGTATCTGATTATAAACAATACGACACTTGTGTATCACATTTTGTCAAGTGTGGTGGATGAGAAGACCAGAGCCTTCTCTATGGATATGCTTATAAGAATCCATGAAACATAAGGGTGACATCATAGTTAGATTATGACAATTGAGATGGAAAATCATGGACAAGTGAGTGACTTGAAATACGAAAGACATCATCTTTGGTTAGCAAGATGACATCTATAGCAATTCACCATTTTTGACATGTCCCTTACTAGCTTGTTAATTTTACTCGTAAGAAGTTGTACAAAATTTAAAAACTGATACATTCAGGATAATATATAATCTATTGTATACATAAGGATGCCTAGTGAATGAATTTCTGGACCCTGAACTGTGTTTAATCCATTAGATGCCATTAGGTAGACAATTTCCAAACTGTCTGCATGGAGGCAAAATCTGCCGGCAATTACGTTTTTATCTGTGGACTTTGCACCAAATTTCAAAGGAACAGCATGCATACAGTATACTTTCCCTTTGAAAATGCTGCTGATATAAAAAATACCCATGGACATTTTCACCTACTTCTTTGTGTGAGTAGCATTTTTATGATAAGCAACCAATACAGATTTGAAAATACTGATTTATCTGCATAAATGGCTTTGAAAATTACCTTCATCATCAGATGGGCATCTCAGTTAAGGAGTATTGGCAGAGGAGGTGCCGATGGCAAAAGCAGATGCTAAATCTGCTCTCAGGGTAACTCCTATGAACCCCAATAGTTTTTTGTTACTGGACTATACATTCAAGGGAAGGTACTTTTTCAGCATGTACATGCACACAGATATCAAAAGAAGCAAAAGGTAAAAAGCTGTACGTATAATAAAAATAATTGATAGACACTGCTGAAATAACACTAAGACTTTTATTCACTCTGTCCTCTTAGCTAAAAGAATAACAGCTGTAGAACAAGTGCAGCATGTAGCTGTTGTGTTCTAGAGTCAGCTGTGCAAGGCAGCAAAACAGTCAAGTTCTACTTTCTGTCCTTACTCCCAGCTTTTGCCTTCACCATTGAGCATACTTATCAGAGATATTAGCTTTTAAAAATCAGTGGCAAAACCCTTTCAATACTAAACAGTTTTTGCTTGATTTGTCAGGGGAGCATAGATTTACGTGGTGTAAAGCACTGAATTGAGGCTTTTGGGAGTGGGCATGGATCCCTCCATTGCCAGTATTGTTTCTATGGATTCTGTGCACTAACCACAAAGAGAAGACAGTTTCATTGACTGTTTTTTTTCCACTGCTGTTAATTTTGTCTGGCAATTGCGAGAACCGTCAAGCCTCAAGGGAAAAAAAAATTACTTAAACTCTGATTAGATTTACAACCTCATAATGTTTTTGGCTCATTTCTCTGCTGTTCTAGTGCCTTGCAATCAAAATGAAAAAATTCTGAGATCCCCTCTCTCTCCACATGGCTCCTGTTTCAACAGTCTCTTTAAAGGGTTGCCTATATGTAATATGAGCACTTTGTTAAACCAATAGTATTTACAAATGAATGAATACAGGGTGCTAGCATGCCTGATTGATGATGGCCACCTTATCCTGTTTCTTCTCTCTCCCTTGCTAAACTTTTCTTATTAAAGCTTTTTTATTGTGTTCCTTTATAACTACTGAGAATAGTTACTAATTATTGAATAAGATGAGCATCTATCATTTGCAGGTGGCAAGGCCACATCTGACACCCTCAGCTCTGAGCATTAACAAAGTACATTTCAATAGATGTCTGCTATATTGCCAAGCTGATATCAAGCATTACTCCACCTCTAGCCTCAAAGGTTGAAGACATGAAAGCCATATCCAGTAAAGCTAACACTCTACTGCTATGCCAAGAAGCAGATGAATGCATTGATCCCAGATGCCCAGAATACTGAAATGTTCAAATTGTTTCTGCAATGATACTACAACCCACATCCTTCCATTCAAATTTGCAACTACAAAGACTTGACCACTGTTTCCATGCAAAGATGATTATTTTAGTTACAGACTAGATTCATGAGTAGACCGTTGACTCTGACTCTTCTTGTTTGCAACCTCAGAGCTATCAAACCTGCAATCTTCTTTTGAACCTCCAACAACAATCAGAAAACACAGATGAGACATGCTGAACTCTACTGGACCCCTCAAGGGCCAGTGGTGGATATACCTTGAAATCCCTTGTCAAATGAATTCTCCAATTCTGCTGGAAGGGATCCATTGGGAACCCATGAAGACTGCTTTTCCTGTACAAAATGTGGATAAGCACCACCCTTCTTCATTCTGACTCATATCATCACAACAATGCCTATTCCTTGAAGAAATGTTTGTTTGACAACTACAATCCAGAAAAGCCTTATTCTTACCAACTGCTGAATATGCATTCATCTTCTAATCACAATCGCTTCATCTTTTACAGCTAATGCCTTCCTCACTGTTCCAGCATTTTTTATCTGTCTGGGTATCCATATCTCTCTATCTCTGTCTTAGTTACATAAAGGAAAAACTAGCAGCTAAGATGCATAAACAGGAGCACCAGAGGTAGAGTCACAGTGGGGATGCAGTGCAGGAAAGAGTGGTCACCTCAATGGGTAGTGCAAGCAAGAACAGCACCCCATCAGCTACTATTTCCTCCCCTAGCTCCCCTATGCCACGGCCACTTTGTTCCCACAGAACAATTTCTCTTGTCACAGGCCATAGCTAAAGCAGTTAGCAAGAGAGACCCTCACCCCATTCCAGAAAAGGACACCCCAGCAGAAATTTCTGTGACACACTATCTAACACAGCCCATAGAGGACATAGCCACAAATCCATTGGTATATTGGGTACACAGATCCACAATCTGGCCAGACCTTGCCAAGTTGTCTTAGCATTATCTTTCCTGCCCACCAAGCAGTGTGCCCAGTGACATCATGAGCCATCATCATTCATTATTGGCACTAGAATATTGAAAACATTGGTCTTAAAAATCAATCTGGTTTTGTTGGGTTTCTGAGAATTTCCATGTGAGGGGCACGAAGTCTGAAAGACACATGGGGATCTTGCTGCTACTCTGTCTTGCTGCCATGTTCCTGACATACACCTTGAGGGTCTTGCTGGCACTGTACCTTGTTCCTATGCCCCAGACTCTACACATTAGGGGACTTGCTGATACTCTGCCTTGCTGCAACATTCCAGATGTTACCATAAAATATTTTCTACTTCATTGGGATTTCGATCCCTCAGTGCTGTTTGTGATACCCCAAACTTTATACCTTGGGGATTTCGTTACCTCCCTGTTATGTGTGATCCCCTATATTCTATACCTTAGGGGCTTTGATTCCTTTGTGCTGTTTATGATACCCTGCACTATATGCCTTTGGGGTTTTCATGTTTCTTTTACTGTTTTGAAGCATCTCACTCTACCTTGGGGGTTTTGATGCCTCTTTTCTGTTTGCAATATCCTACATCCTACACCTTGTGGGTTCTGAGGCCTCCATGCTTTCTTCCATATAATACACTCTTACCATTTGGGGGTTTTAATATATCTATGCACTTTGCCATACAACACACTCTACCACTTGAAGATTTTGATGCTTCTGTGTTCTTTGCAATACCCCATACTCTATATCCTGGGGCGTATTTCATGCTCACTTTGTCTCTCACTCTCTATACTGTAGTCTTGTCTACTAATCTGCAGAAACTATTAGCTTCAGAAACAGATTGCAGTTAACACCGGCCTGAACCTTGTCTGTTTCCTCTCTGACTCAGAAATTGAGTTTGTATGTGTATGAATGTTCATGCCATTCCTGGTACCACATTGCCTTGCTTAGTGCCTTGGACTTTTGATGCCATTTTTCTTCCAATAATCCTCACTATAAATCTTGGGTCTTGATGCCACTCTTGTGCTGCTGCTCCAAGCCACTCTTGGTACCTTTGGGTGTTTCTACTCCTGCTCTGCTATCTTCACTTTTATTTCCAAATTCCTTTCCCTTACAGTATTTGCCTATTCTTGGTCTTGCTCTGTCAGCCCAATGTTTTAAACAGATCTTTCCCAGTTACTTTTAAGTTTTCAAGCCCTCTTGTACTTTTTCCTCAAAACATTTTCCCTTACAGTTCATAGTAACTATTGGTTTCATCCAGTATTAAATCTTTGATGGACCATACCACAGCACAAGGCAGGAGCAGCAGAAGTGAAACACCTAAAACCAGCAGTGCACTCTTTCTTGATTACTTCTCAGTTAATGGAAACAGTATTTTCAAAAATTTATTCAGAAGAAGAATCATGTCCTGAATTAACTGAATCTCAGGATATTGAACAACTAGTGCTGAAGAGAATTTGGAGTCTCTAGTCAAAAGCATTTTGGCCTCCAGTGAGAAGTTTGAGGAGGCAGATGATACTGATAGGGCATAGATTATATCACAGAAAAGGGGAAGGCCAAATCAAGCCTAAACTGCCAACTCCTTCCCAAATGATGCTGTCTGGAAACTACATCAGGCCTCCTCCAAAGATTTCCTCTGGCTTCTCCACACCTAGGTTTTTATACCAATTTGGTTGGTGCCCTTTTCCCCTCATTTGGAGTCTTGGGGTGTTCTTGCTACTATGAGTAGCTGCTTTGCTTTTCTGATGGTTCTTTGAGGTCTTCATGTGTAGGGAATCAGCTGAGGCAGTGGCTGGCAAACCATGCTGACTCAGCGATTTCAATGCATCTTCACTTCCTTATCTCTGACCTTTGCATTGAGTGCAGCAAGACTAGCACATCTTAAAGCTTTAGCTTATAATTAACCCCCACTGCCTAAGGAGAGGATACCTGGCTGCCACGTAATCAGCTGCAGGCAGAAGACAGACACATATATGGTATAGGCTTCAGCAGCCAATGACATGATCTGTATGCACCTCCTGAGCCAATGGTCTAATGACATGTCTGTATGCTATGGCTAAGAGAGTTAATGATGTGATGTGATGTGATCTGTATGCTATGGATGCATGTACAATAAAAGGGGACCCACGGGAGTGTTCAGCCCTCTTTTTGCCATGAATCCTGCCTGATGTGTCCTCATTGCCGCAACATTCATGCCACTCTTTTTGCTGCTTTGACCCTCTATAGGCACCTTAGGATTTGTCTTGCCACTTTGATGCTTCATGGTGCCTTGAGCTCTTTATGCCACACTTGGTGCCTTTTACTCCTCTTTTGGAGTCTTGGGGTGTTCTGGCCACTCTTGCTGCTGTTTTGCTCCTCTCACTGTATCTTGGTAAAAATGGTTTAATTGCTGATACCATTTTGCCCTTTTATGGTTTCTTGGGCTATTTGTGTCATTTTTGGTGCTATGTTGTCACAGTCTTGATTGTGTTGTGCTCTTCACCTTACTAATGATGTTTTCCCACAATTTTCATTAGAAATGATTAGAAAACCCCAATTTATGAACCCAAAATAGGCTGAATTTTTCCCCCATTGACTTTAATAGGAATTAAATGAGCAAGTATCATCAATAAATTAAAAAAAATTGTCAGAAATAAACCAAATGAATGATTGCGACCTACAAAATAAATAAAAGTTCTGAAACAAAATGTTTATCTTTGCACAGCCCTAGTATGTATGCTTGATTGTACTTGAAGAGAAGACAAATTAAAAATCAGCTTTTTCACTGCCATGTGGCTAGAAATATTGGAAGTTGTTTTTTAGTTCAAATATTTTTAACATTTTACTGTCAAACTATAACAGAAATAAAATGAGAAACTTTACAGCAAGACAAGAAAAAGTGGTGCAGTAATAAAATATGTGATAAGTCCCATTGATAACAGCTCAATGCAATATCAGAAGTGATCGGGATGGATCCTCTAAATAATCATCCAGTGCCTTCCACATCACCAGCCACATGGCCATACAATGAAATTTAATGGCTACTGCTCTCTCATATCAATAATAAGAGATACTGAATTCCATAAAAAATGTTGGTGAAGTAGACTAATATTTTTTCAGTAAGACATGATCATCTTAATAACTACCGCCATTAAGAAATCAAATAACTTTTTATCAGGAATAGATAATGTCATGGCAAAAGCTGCTGCTCATAAATTTATAATATGGTAAGTGAAAAGCCAAAAATGCTGGAAATTACATGTCAGATTGATTCCCAGAAGGCTTGTACCAAAGGACAAGAAAAAAAGCATATGAGATAGTGAAGCCTTCGGGAGGCACAGGACCATCATAAATGATCAGTAGAAAGACCAGCCTGGAATAATGCCTATGGTGTCCAAGGCGTCCTGTGCATAAATAAAAAAGAGAATTAATAATACTGGAGGAAAGTAATATATGTGTAGTAAAATTCCAAAAAATACATCCAATCTACATCTCTTCTGAGCAGTTTAACTCAGAGAGCCATGCACTACAGATACAGGGAACTTAATTCTCTTACTTGCTTATTACAAATGGGAAGCCATATGCCCTAAAGAAACTCTAATTTTAAAGAGAGCAACCAAAAAAAGGAGGGGAATATATCAAAGACAGTCTAGATGAGTAGATTTCAAGAAATTATGAAATTGCAACCAGTGATAAAACTGAGATATATGTGGGTCAAATTGGGGCGATAATATTTCAAAGGGAAGTAATTTAGCATTATCTATGATGTGTTCTAAGAACCACATATCATAGAGAATGTGTATTCCACACATTTACCATGATTTCCAATTAAGACTCCTGTTTGCAATCCTAATGTTGGGATGATACCAAAGAGAGACAAATTTAGAATACCATTTCAGAGGATTAGAGCCTTGTAACCATTCAAATTCTGCATAAGCGCTATGGGTAGACACAATTAAGAGGTTATCTGTTACGCTTAGGCTGTGTTCAGGGGTAGTGAACACCACCCAGAAGGGTGGCTCCAGGTGGAGAGAGACAGGAATGGCTAGAAACGGTGTCTGGGTCCAGGCTGGGTCAAGGCAGGCGGCAAGTAGCAGTGTTTGGGTCCAGGCTGGGTCAGGGCAGGCGGCAAGTAGCAGTGTCGGGGTCCAGGCTGGGTCAGGGCAGGCAGCAAATAGCAGTGTCTGGGTTCAGGCTGGGTCAGGGCAGGCGGCAGAGCAAGGCAGGTCAGAAGGCCCGTAGGCCACACACACACAGAAGACCCGTAGGCCACACACACACAGAAGGCCCGTAGGCCACACACAGTAAGCGGCAAGGCAGGTCAGAAGGCCCGTAGGCCACACACACACAGAAGGCCCGTAGGCCACACACAGTAAGCGGCAAGGCAGGTCAGAAGGCCCGTAGGCCACACACACACAGAAGGCCCGTAGGCCACACACAGTAAGCAGGGCAAGGCAGGTCAGAAGGCCCGTAGGCCACACACACACAGAAGGCCCGTAGGCCACACACAGTAAGCAGGGCAAGGCAGGTCAGAAGGCCCGTAGGCCACACACACACAGAAGGCCCGTAGGCCACACACAGTAAGCAGGGCAAGACAGGTCAGAAGGCCCGTAGGCCACACACACACAGAAGGCCCGTAGGCCACACACAGTAAGCAGGGCAAGGCAGAAGGCCCGAAGGCCGCGCAAGGCAAGGCAAGGCAAGGAATGAGGCCCTAAGGCCGCGCAAGGCAAGGCAAGGAATGAGGCCCGAAGGCCGCGCAAGGCAAGGCAAGGGATAAGGCCCGAAGGCCGCGCAAGGCAAGGCAAGGCAAGGTCCAGGGACCAAACGCACAGCAAGCAAGGAAGAAAGGCTAGAGCAGGGAGCCCAGGCGAGCTCGATGCCGAAGCACCGAGGGAACTGTCAGGCAGGGTTATAAGGGAAAGCCCAGCACATAGAGTGGACAGGGGAGATGGACTGGGCCTGCCAGGAGAGCCAGCACTAGAGGGACCCCTGGTGGTGAGGCGGTTGCACAGCAGCCATAGCCGTAACATTATCAGTTAGAGAGGACAGGAGTGATATCCAATGGTTTCTAGTGGGAAGGGATGCAACAGATGACATTCAATAAGTAGCCAACGAGGACAATCATGTTAATTTAAAATGTCATGCATCCAGTAGATCCCTTGTTGTAAAATTAAAGATTGATGATAACTGTAAAAATCTGGAAAGTTAGCACTTCCATTTTCCCTGCTAGTTTTAAGATTGGATAACTCTATTCTCAGAGGTTTTCTCTTCCATAAAAAGTTAAAAAGTAGCCTATCAATTGCTTATAGAATATGGGAAAAAATATATGGGAATCATATAAAAAACAAAATGAATTCTAGGTGCTATGACCATCTTAATTGTGTCTAAGCAACCCCACCCAGAGAAATGCAGCCGAGACCATTGGAGAAATGTATCCTGTAAATACGTATTATTGAAGATTCACAATTCTTAACAGTATGAGGAAGGTCAGCAAAAAAAGGAGATACCCAAATATTAAGGTCTCCTTGTACCTTCTGAAAAGAATACACATCCAAATTAGCATGGCGGCCTAAAAAATGTAATGGCAGAATTTCTGATTTTTCCCAAGTCACCCAGTATCGGAAAAATCAGAAATAAGAGAAAAAATGCACAGGGAGAGAATTGATCTGGATTATTTATAAATAGCAGTATACCATCTGCGTACACTGGAAGCTTGAATTCATCAGAACTAGAAGGGATTCCCATTATGGTGGGATTTTTTGACAAATTGCAAGTAATAAGGTCTCTAATGCTAGGTTAAAAAATAAAGGGGAAAGAGGACAGCTCTGTCATGTACCCCTGAACAGAGTGAATCTGGAAGATAGGTGATTATTTACTAGAAAGCTCGCTTGAGGAGTATGATATAAAAGTACCGGATAAAAAGATATCTCCAAATCCAAACCAACATAATGTTGAAAATAAATATTTCCACTCCACCCAATCAAATACCTTTTCAGCATCGAGGGGAAAAAGCAATCATGGGAGTGAGAGCATTCTGCGCTAAATTAAGAACGTTAAAAAAAAGAAAAAATGGTAGAAGTTTTAAGAAATAGTGTTACTCCTTATTTGTATGTTGTGCTATGCGCATATTACATAGTAGAAGTGTCTTGAAAATTCACAAACAAAGTGCTGAACAATTGCAAACCACAGTAAACATGTGCATATATCAGGCATTGCTGGACCTTATAATAAGCACTACCGGTTATTCACCTTCTTTGCTTTTTTTTTAATCATAGATTCCAATTTCATAACTATTCTTTCTTGTTTTTTTGTTTTTGCAAATAAAATTACTAAGCTTTCGTGTGTTACACATCTTTTCAGTAATCCATGCTTCCACAGCCATAGTATTAAATTCCATTTTTCATAAACCAAAACATCCCAGCACACATGTTTTGAATTATCAGATCTACATCAGGGATATCACTTATGTCTTCCTTTAAGTTTGTAGACTATAAAGAGAAACACATTGTTAGAATATATTGTGAAATCAGCCTATAGCTAAACAAATAGCTACACATATCACTCTGATATGACAGAAGCGTTTGGAGCCAAGTTTGAGTCTAACTGCCAGACGTGCACAATAACAACTTTTAAACCTTCACATCACACAATGGAAGTCATCATTACCAATTAAAACAATTTTAAAGAGTGATGTCAGAAGTATGCATTTAAAAATCTCAAACATTTTTTAGATCAGTAAATACCGTTCACATTCAGCATTCAATCTGATAGGACTAATAGTGTTCAGTTTATATATCCAGTATTGTTTACAAAATGTGAACTTATATTGGCTTTCATCTTCTATGATGGACAGTTTTCCTTGCAATGTTGAACCGTCAAAGCGTTCAACTTGTTAGTCACTAAACAACTTTTGTGTTCAGTTAAATGTGATTTTAGCATTTGTGAAACCCACACACAAACAAGAGATGGAGGTTTGAGCATGCTACCATTTAAGTGAACTGTAGAAAAAAAAGGGGGGAGGACAATGCAGATGTGTAATATGAGCCACCAGCCCAGAAACACAGAATGAAATTGAAAAGGTCATCAGACCTCTTAATGTGAAGGTACTTAACTGTATCCAAAAAGGAAATGTCACTTGTATTGAATCACCAATTCCCAAAATTTGAAATAATATTTATCAATTGTGTGTGATTTTACTCTGATTTTAGTTGAACCGCATCATCAAGCCTGACGGCGTGTGCTCTGTATTTCAACTCGAGAACCGCCCGGTCTTCTAATCATTTGCGGCAAAATTAGATCTTTTTTCAAATCTTTTTTCTTTGTCTTTTTCTATTTTTCTTGAATTTTCTATTGGTTTTCTCAATTGTGTATTCGTTATACCTTTTATATTAACCTTTAGTCTTATATTCAATAAGCACTGCTGATGTCAAAATATTTTAAATCAAGCTCAACATACAGCCGAAGTTTCGCAGCGGTAGCTGCTTCATCAGGAGCTGTAGTGCAAGTGCAAGAATTTAAACAAGAATAAAGACACACTTTCTCTGTCAAGTAGAATCCTGTAAATATAAATAATTCCATATTAATTTTATGACCACTTGTATCAAAATAATAAAATCACTTATCTGGGAACGGTCAGCAATCCAACCTTCAAATAGGACGAGTCTCGTCTCACCACGTCTTTCAACAAGAGGAACAGAGACCATTTTCACATCCGACGTAAGCTTATATATGGCTGTCAGCCAATCCAGATTGCACACGTCATAGATGAGTGTGACGTAAGTATCAAGTTTTCTGTCACAAGAAAACATTAAGCTCTAATTCCACATTCAATCCTTTTGGATGGAGGGTGTCCAGAAGGTGTATCCATCTTTGTTCTGCTTTTAACAATTTTTTATTAATATCACCCCCACGCCAATGTGGTACAATTTGCTCCAATACACAGACTCGTAGCTCTGCAAAACTGTGATCCTTTGTTAGGCAGTGGGAAACTATGGGTGCAGTCAAAAGTTGAGTGACTAAACTCGAGCGATGTTCAATGATGCGGGTCCGCAACTGTCTTGTGGTTTTACCCACGTATATCATCTTGCATGGGCACTGAATGATACTTCGGCCGTATGTTGAGCTTGATTTAAAATATTTTGACATCAGCAGTGCTTATTGAATATAAGACTAAAGGTTAATATAAAAGGTATAACGAATACACAATTGAGAAAACCAATAGAAAATTCAAGAAAAATAGAAAAAGACAAAGAAAAAAGATTTGAAAAAAGATCTAAGTTTTGCCGCAAATGATTAGAAGACCGGGTGGTTCTCGAGTTGAAATACAGAGCACACGCTGTCAGGCTTGATGATGCAGTTCAACTAAAATCAGAGTAAAATCACACACAATTGATAAATATTATTTCAAATTTTGGGAATTGGTGATTCAATACAAGTGACATTTCCTTTTTGGATACTGTGTGTTATTGTGGAAATTGTCTATTGTTCTTTTTGATACGTGTCAAAGGTATTTAACTGACCATTGAATGGATTACTCAGATATTCAGGTAAGGGATTTATATGACACAGCCACTGAATTTCTGCTGGAAAATTTAGTAGGAAATATCACTAAAGAATCAGAGGATTCAGACTCCTAAATTACAGAACCATGACTGGGAAGGTATTTTTGAGATAAATGTACTGAAAAACAGTCCTAGGAAGGAAAACAATTTTTACCCTCACTAACAAGGGTATTCAGAGACATGAGTACCAAATTCCTAGACAACAGGGGAATTGGCCAGGCAGGATAGAGGGGCGTGCACATGGTTTCTCTCTCCATGGTCCTGCTTGGTTCTTGGCCTTTTGGCTGAGAGGTGGCCTATACAGGGTCAGTCAACAGATAAAGCAAAAGCTAGGCTGAGAGACGTGACTTATCCAGGCTGGGTAGCAGCACATGACTGACCATGAGCTTAGCGGAGCTAAAATCACTGAAAGCTGAGACTGTGGAGGGCCAGAACCACTAAATGCTAAAACAGCCATGATCCTAGTGGAGTTGTAAACCCAAGCCAAAAAAAACAAAAACCTTCCTACTGAGGGAGGAGAACTGAAGGACAGCAGCAGGCCAGGAGGTGGAGGGGTCCCCCCCTTGAATGAAGGAACCCCAATGGCAGATCTGGAGATGAACCGCAGGTGTTCCCTTTGAGCAAGGGAACACCTGCGGACATCTGGGAGGTGGAATCAGGTTGCCAGGAGCACAATGACCCCAGAAGCAGTCTGGGAGGTAGAGTGTGGTCCCCCAGGAGGGTAGGGGCACCAGCAGTAGACCAGGAGGCAGAGTTGAGTTCCCCAGGAGCACGGGGACCCCAGCAGCAGTCCATGAGGTGGAGTCGAGTCCCCCAGGAGGGCATGGACATCAACGGCACACTGGGAGGCAGAATCAGGTCTCCCAGGAGGTCATTCAGGTCCCCCTGAAGGGTGTGGACCCAAAGGCAGTCCAGGAGATGAAGTCAGATCCCACAGGAGGGTGTAAACTTCAGCAACAGACTGGGATCCGGAGTTGGGTCTCTCAGAAGAGTGGAAAGAGATGATTTAGGTACAATGGACCCCCCCCCCCCCCACCAGCCCAACACTGCCCAGTTGCATCTTTTCACATGGGTGAGACTTGGGATAAAGGAGGGAGGATAATAATAATATTTGAGTAAGTGGAAATGCAAGAGGTCCCTTCTATTCTATATGGTGGTATATTGTGGGGAGCAAACAACCCCAAATTGCCAAATACTAAGTGCTCTTGCTATCTTGTAGAAACATATATAGTTGTGTAGACTGAGACTATTAACCACGAGTAGATAAGTGTGCTGTTTGACTTCCTATTAGCAATATACATAGTCCTGTAGAAATGTATATATCTGTATAGTCTAATAAACCTGTATATATTTGTACATATTGCCAGTCTTGTTCACAGTCCCATTTGTTTCCTGGGGTGAGGGGAGGGAAATCGCACCCACTAACAACTTCTTCCCCAGGTGGAGGAACCAGGTACCAAGAATGTGAAGACTGATGGAGTCTTTTCTAGGGGGACTCTCATTAGTTTGGTCCCGGACCCAGGAACGCTCCACAAGGTAAGCAGTCAAGGGGGCATTACATTTCTTTATTTCTTCCTATGTATAAAAGCTTGCATGGATTGCATAGATGACATTCTTAGAGGTATAATTGGTAGAACTGTATATCTTGAAAGTTCATCCTAATACTGGATCTGCCCAGATATGAGTGGTGATTGTGTTGTTGCTCATCAAACAGCCACCACAGGGATGGTGACCATTTACTCTCATATTTGTGTCAGTAGTCAGTATAGGTAACACTGACTGAACAACAATGGGCCGGATTTTAAAAGCCCTACGCTCGTAAATCCAGAGAGTTTATGCGCGTAGGGGGTGTTACGCGCGCCGGGCCTGTTTTTAATAGGCCCGGCGATGGGCGTAAAGCCCTGGGATATGTGCAAATCCCAGGGGTTGCAAAAAGGGTGGTCCGGGCCAGGGCGGGGCCAGAGGTCTCTGACACAGTGGCCATTACTACTGTGTTGGAGGATCGTGTGCCGGCAGACTGCCAGCACGTGCAACTTGCGCCTGCCTCTGGGCAGGCGCAAAAGGTAAGACAAAAGTCAGGAGGGGTTAGAGTAGGGCTAGGGGGGGAAAGGTTAGGGGAAGGGGTGGGAAGGTCAGGCTAAGGGGAAGGGAACGCGGGAAGGGAACAGGGGAAGAGAACGGGGAAGGTAGCGTGGCTCATTGCACGCAAGGTGCCCAATTGTGTACCCCCTTGCGTGCGCCGACCCCTGATTTTATAATATTTGCGCGCCTGTCCATGTGTGCATGCCAGGTAGCGCGCGTACATGGACACGTGCGCGCATGTCTTAAAATGTACCCCAATGTTTTTTATATTGTGTCCCCTTGTGTATGCAGTAAGAGGAGACTGGTGAAAAATTGGATGCAAACTCATCACATGCCAGTGCTGGTAAAGTATCGTAACAACCATCTTTGTTTGGTGTGAATATATTAATGGACAGACCAACCAATTATCTACATGTTTCTGGTTGTCTAATAGTTGTCAATCTCTTTGTGTATTAAGTGCCCATTTATATGCTGGTTTTATTACTCGCATAGGATACCACGCTGCAACAACATTGCACATAGTATTTGTGCATGCTGAATGAAATCATGTTTTCTGAACATAGTCTGCGCAGTTGCAGAAACTGGTCCATAGATAGATTTGTCCTCGTAGTGGTAGGGTGAAAACTGTTGAAAACGTGATGAAATAGGAAATATTGTCTATATTTCCTATTATCGTTGCAAACTAATGCACATCCCTAGAAAGGAGCAGATGTTTGATTATACTAGCAAAACAAGAAATACATTGTTTAAGTTCTCTTGGGGTAATGTTTAAAGTCATTTACACACATAAAACCCAGTTTTATGTAAGTAAAAAGCTGTCCTAAAATTGATCTGGGACCAGTTCACATAAAAATATATTCATAGCCCAGTTTTATGCATTCTTTTGCACATACTGAGGACAGGTGATTCAGAGGGCAGAGTTGAGGTAGAATTGTGACTTAAGCCTTTTGATTTTAAAAATTAGGCACAAGTTATGCCCTGCTTGGAGTGAGTGTAACTTTGTGTGAAGTAATTACCCACAAGGATTTTCAAAGTGAATTTATGTGCACATGTTCAGTTTGAAAATATTTGGTATAATCCACATATACAGTGTTTACGCCGACAGTATCACTACTTGGGCTGTTATAAAATTACCCTTCCTATGACTCCCATCCTTATCAGTGAACTATACTCATGTGTCTCTAGTTCTCACTGTTCTAATGAATTGCCTGCTTATTCCTAGCAGCAAGGGAATACAGAAGTCTCAGTACATGCATACATATCCATAGGAGATATCTAGAAAACATCTCAATAACAAATTTGTAATTATAATTTTCAATATCCTTGAACCGGGTTGCTTCTTTGTCTACAACAATTTATTCTGCAGTCCCCAAGTTAGCTTACAGCAGTAAAACTTCATTCTTTATCATGGACCTTCTCCAAGTTGTTGGGGTATATATTTTTTTCTTTTTCTGTTGCCTTTGGTTATAAATTATACATTTTGACACCATGCCTACATTCTAAACCATGATGCCTGTCAAAAATATTCTATCTATAATTTTACACTTTTAAAGCATTTCAGTTCTCATTGTCATGAGCATGATTAATTACTCTCTCAAAGTTCCCCGTCTTATTGTTTTTCTCTTTGAAGGACTAAAAAAGGGCTTTTGAAATATGACTTTCTTCTGTGACATATATTTTATTACCTCTTGTGAACTTTCTAAAGCATCATATTTTTCTGTTGCTGCCTGCAATTCCTGTTCTCTTTTTGGAGCCTAGAGCAAGCTGAATCATACGATGCAGCAAAAGTCATCATTTAATGTTAATTCAGCCTAAAATGACTTCTATGCTAGTTTTTAAAGTTTGGGCACACTTAAATAGCCATAGTAACACTGAATCAACTCTGCATTAGCTTTAAATAGTTATTGCAAATGAGTGGAGTACTGAAGGAATCTGGACTGAATGAAAATGAATATTGCTGATTTTCCACTCCTGATTGAATTGGGAAATGGCTCTAACAGCAGTTAATAATCTTCTATGAGCTTTGATAATATTAACTTTGGACAGTCTAATTAAAAATGAGGAGACAGGAGGATAAGTGTCTTATAAGCATAGTGCATCAACTTTTTGTTTCTAGAGACCTGGGTCCAAATACAGCTCTAGAACTAAATACAGAGTTTCATAGACTCAACCCGTTCCCACAGACACTTGTCCAGATCACATAATTACCACACAGTACAGAACTATAGGCATCAATGCATAATGTAAGCCCAGGAAGGAAGGTCCGTAATGCAAGTTGAGGGGTAATAAAAGTCAAGACTGAAATATGTGAGTTTAGTTTTATAAGCGTTCATGGCCACACTGTATGCAGTTCCTTCCTAACAAGCAGGCTGATACAGTACAGTGCGCTCCGGCAGAGCGCACTGTTAACCCACATTTGGACGCGCGTTTTCGACGCGCTAGCTTTATCCCTTATTCAGTAAGGGGTAATAGTGCGTCGAAAATGCGCGTCCATCCCCCCGAAACTAATAGCACCTGCAATATGCAAATGCATGTTGAAAGCCCTATTAGTTATTCCCGCGTGATTCAGTAAGTAAAATGTGCAGCCAAGTCGCACATTTTACTTTCAGAAATTAGCGCCTACCTAATGGTAGGCGTTAATTTCTGCCAGCACTGGAAAAGTGCACAGAAAAGCAATGATATTAAGTCAGAGGTCCCAGAAGTTAAAGGAAAATTAGTTTCTTACCTGATAATTTTCGTTCCTGTAGTACCAAGGATCAGTCCAGGACACCTGGGTTGTGACTCCGCACCAGTAGATGGAGACAGACTAAAACTTGTGGGCGGAGCATATATGCCCCTGTGCCAGTCACAGCCCCTCAGTCATACGTAATGTCAAAGTAGAACACAACCAGAGAACTAAGCTAGCTAGAAACCGCTAATAGAACGGGGAAAACACCCCTCCTGGAAACAGACTCTCCAACCAAGAGAGTTAACAAGCGGAACAGAAGAATTCAGAACAAAGAGCGGACTCTCCATTACTTCAGCGTAGCACTGCGGGCGGGATCCTGGACTGATCCTTGGTACTACAGGAACGAAAATTATCAGGTAAGAAACTAATTTTCCTTTCCCTGTACGTACCAGGATCAGTCCAGGACACCTGGGATGTACCAGAGCTAAATTACCGAGGGTGGGAAGCAGAGAGTCCCGCTCGGAGTACCCTCTCTCCAAATCCTCCGGGGTCGGTAGCCCGGACATCCCCCGTACTGCCTGATAAAGGTATGCAACGACTTCCAGGTAGCCGCCCTGCAAATCTCTTGAGCGATACCGGAGAAGCCTCCGCTCACGATGCCGCCTGCGCACGAGTCGAGTGAGCCCTCCGGCCCACGGGAAGCGGTTTTCCCCGCACCCAGTACGCCGAAGCAATGGCCGCCTTAAGCCACCGCTGAAGCAATGGCCTCCTTAAGCCACCGGGCGATCGTTGTGCGAGACGCTGCGGCCCCTTTCTTAGGACCAGAGAACAGGACAAACAGATGATCTGTGACCCGAAACGGATTACTGACCCCCAGATATCGGAGGAGGGACCTCCGCACGTCAAGCGTCCGCAATTCTCTCGCTTCCGGAACAGAGAACTCCCCGGCCGCCAAAGCGGGCAGTTCCACTGATTGATTCATACGACAAGACGACACCACTTTCGGTAGGAAGGAAGGAACTGTGCGCGAAGAAACAACTGTGCGCAAAGCAACTCCGGAATTGGAAACACGCAAAAGGGGTTCACTACAGGACCGGGCCTGCAACTCGGAAACACGCCGCGCTGAGGCGATCGCTACCAAGAACGCCGTCTTAAGAGTGAGATCCGTAAGAGTCGCGCGTTTCAAAAGCTCAATAGGCGCCGTGCATAGGGAGGAGAGAACCCAGTTGAGGTTCCAAGCCGGACAAGAACCCAGCTGAGGTTCCAAGCCGGACAAGGAAGACGCAAGGGAGGACGAAGGCGTTTGGCACCCCGGAGGAAGCGAGCAATGTCCGGGTGGAACGCAAGGGACGTGCCACGGACCGTACCCCGCAAACAACCGAGCGCTGCCACTTGAACCCGAAGGGAACTGCACGCCAGGCCTTTGGCCAGACCAGCCTGGAGGAACGCCAGAATGTCGGAGACGGAAGCCGAAGTGGAGACCACCCCACGCTGCACGCACCAGTCCTCAAAGACCACCCAGACACGGACATATGCCCGACGGGGCCCTGATGGAGCAGGCCCGCCATTCCGTGAAACCGAAGGGGCGCCGTTACCGCCAGCTGGGCGAGGTCTGCAAACCACGGCCGGCGCGGCCACTCCGGTGCCACCAAGACGACCTTGGCCGGGTGCAATTCTATGCGCTGTAGAATCATGCCGATCATCGGCCACGGGGGAAACATGTAGAGCAGCACATCCGTCGGCCAGGGAAGCACCAACGCATCGACGCCTTCTGCCCCCCGTTCTCGACATCGATTGTAAAATCGCGGGGCCTTCGCGTTGTGCCACGTGGCCATCAGATCCATGTGGGGCACCCCCCACGTTTTGCAATGAGCAGAAAGCTTCGTCCCCCAACTCCCACTCTCCGGGATCCAGACGATGACGGCTGAGAAAATCCGCCTGCACGTTGTCGACTCCCGCAATGTGAGACGCTGCTATGTTGCTGAGATGTAGCTCTGACCAGGCCATCAAGCGCTGAGCCACCTCCACCACCTGGGGGCTCCTCGGTCCGCCCTGGCGTTTGATGTATGCCACTGTGGTCGCATTGTCCGACAACACTCGAACTGCCTTCCCCCGCAGCAACGGCAGAAAGGCTTGCAGGGCCAGACGGACCGCTCTGGTCTCTAGGCGCGCTCTGGTCTCTAGGCGCGCTCTGGTCTCTAGGCGATTGATAGACCACTGGGCTTGCGACACGGACCATAGGCCTTGGACCGAGCTCCCCAGGCAGAGCAGGCTGGACCTCGCGTGTCCCTTGAGTGGAAGCGGTAGATGGAATTCCTCAGAGACCGGCTTCCAGCGGGATAGTAAGGATGACTGTAATGGACGCAGATGAGCGAATGCCCAGGGAACCAGTGCCAGCGTTGAAGCCATAGACCCTGGGACCGTAAGGTAGTCGCAGACCCGCGGTTGGCGGAGAGACAATAAGCGACGTACTTGAGCTTGCAGTTTGCACCTCCGTTCGTGTGACAGGAACACCTTGCCCTGCTTCGTGTCGAAAAGAGCTCCCAGATATTCCAAGGTCCGCGTGGGTGTCAGATGACTCTTGCTGTAGTTGACCCCCCATCCTAGGGACTGCAGAAGGTGGAAGGCCCTGGCTACCGCCATCCGACACTGATCCTCGGACTTTGCCCGAATCAACCAATCGTCCAGGTAAGGATGGACCAGGGGACCTTCTCGGCGCAGAGACCTTCTCGGCGCAGCTGCGCCGCCACCACGACCATCACCTTCGAGAATGTACGTGGGGCCATTGCGAGCCTGAACTGGAGCGCTCGGAACTGGTAATGCCGCCCTAGAACGCAGAACCTGAGGAAGCGTTGGACCGATGGATGAATGCCTATGTGAAGATATGCCTCCGTGAGATCCAGGGAGGCTAGAAACTCGCCGGGCCTTACCGAGGAGATGACTGAACGAATCGCCTCCATTGTGAAGTGAGGAATCCGAAGGCATCGGTTCACCCCTTGAGATCCAGAATGGGTCTGGACGCGCCGTCCTTCCTTGGGACGATGAAGTAGATGGAGTAACGGCCCTTGCCGTGTTGGCTGACCGGGACTGGAGAAATAGCTCCCAAGCCTTCTAAGCGTTGGGTGGTGTCGCGCACCGCCGCCTTCTTCTCGGGAGCCTTGCAAGGCGAGACCAGGAACTTGTCCGCTGGGGTGTGAGCAAAATCCAACGCGTAGCCGCGTCCTATGACCGTGAGGCCTCACTGGTCCGCCGATACACCGGCCCATCTCTCGGAAAGACATCAACCGTACCCCGCCGTTGGAACCGGCGTGCCGAGGCTGCGGCGAGAGATGGGCCGACCCCCTTTCATTGCGAAGACTTGGGCGCCGTGATTGCCAGGCACCTCCTTGTCTACCGAAGCGCCTACCTCGAAAGGACTGTTGCTGCCACTGCGGAGTACGGGAGGAGGAAGACCTATACGAACGCCCGGACGCCCTTTGAGGACGCGACCTCCTGGGACCCCGAAAGAGAACTGGCCGAAAACGAGGCCCTCGCCCCGGATCTATCCTCGGGAAGCTAGAAGGCCCTGTTTTCCCCCCCAGGGAACTCGTTAACTCGTCCAAGTCCTTGCCAAACAGCAAATGGCCTTGAATGGTAGTACCCCGAAATGAGCCTTGGAAGAACCATCCGCCGCCCAGTTGCGCAACCACAAAAGTCGGCGTGCCGAGACAGCCGCTACCATGGACCTAACCGACGTGAGCAGCAAATCGTGCAGCGCATCCACGCCATATGCTATTGCAGCTTCCCAACGATCTGCCTGCGCTGCCTCGTCTGCGGAAAAATCCGCCTTGGCTTGAAGAACCTGGGCCCAGCGCAGACTGGCCCGCATAGCGAAATTCGTGCAGATGGCGGCCTGCACTCCCAGCGCGGAAACCTCGAAATCTTCTTGAGCTGCACTTCCAGCTTCCTGTCCTGAAGGTCCTTGAGAGCTGCCGCGTCCGTGACCGGAACTGGTAGATCTCTTTGTTACCGCGGAGACCGCTAAGTCCACCTTGGGGAATATGAGAAGGTCCAGCGCATCCTCCGGAAGCGGGTAAAGCTTGTCCATGGCCTTACTGACCTTCAAACCTAACTCCGGGGTGTGCCATTCCCGGAACAGAATATTCGTCGAGGAGAAAGAAACGGGAAAACCACTGCCGGAGCCGAGAGACCTAACAGGACCGGATCCATGTTTGCCTCCTGACGGGCTACCACCGGAGAAGCTTCTATTCCCCGCTCCTGGAGAATGGCCGGAATTAAGGGTGGCAAGTCCTCCCTGCGGAAGAGCCGGACCACCTTGGGATCATCATTTTCCACTGCTTGGGATCCCTATCCGGCGCCTGGCTGAGCGGATTCGTCCGTCCCATCTCCGTCGGCCCCTTTCAGGGGCTTCTCCGGGGAATCAGAGTCCACCACAGGGGGGAATCGGGATCGGCTTCCTGTGGGACGCCACGAGGAAGCCGCGTACTTCGGGAAGGGCCCCGGGACCCCTCCGCAGCGCCCTTAGGATTGCATGACGTCTTCCCTGGGGGGGGCCTTGCGGGTCCCCCCCGGCCGCGCTTACTGCGCTTACACTTTAGGACTTTGCGCAACAACAGCGCAAAATCCTCCGAAAGGGACCCCGAGGCTGAAGAATCATCCTCTGAAAACCCCCGGGGACCAAGGGACCCCCGAGGGGACCCCCCTGTATCAACCCGCTGAGGAGAAAAGCGCGGGAGGCAGGCCCGAGGCTCCCGCCGTTTCCCGCGCCATTTCACGGTCCGAGGCCAAAATGGCCGCCACTCCCGCGCTCAGCGGGAAAAAGTCTTGGGGCCGCTCTGCCGAGCCCCCCCCCTGCGCGGCGGCGATCGTGCGCTGCGGGATCGAGCACCCCCGAGGCGCCCCGGATGACCCCTCTCCGCCCGGGAAACAGGCCGCACACAGACCACCGCGGGGAAGCCGCGCGCGCGCGCTGAGCCGCAGGCCCTACAGGCCGAGCCACGAGGCCTGCCGGCGAGCCGCGGCGGAGAGCGCACCGGGAGAAAAATTTAATTTAGCGAAAGCGGCCCCCGCCGGCCTCCCCCCTGCCAGCGGCGCCCCCCCCGGAGACCCCACGGAGCGGCGACGCAAAGCAGCAGAGAGCTGAAGCCAGAGAGACCGAAAACAAAAGTAAAACATTTTTTTTTTTTTTTTTTTTTTTACAAAACAACGCTTGTCGCTGTCCACGGTCCTGGAGCCCTAGTCCAGCAGGGGTAAGTGAACCGGGCTCCCCGGTGTCACCCCTGACGCTGCTACTGGGAAAGCCGGGTCCTCGACCCTAGCAGCGGCCTCAACCAGGGGGGGGTAGTCCCCTCAGGACCTCACAACCCCCCTGGGAGACAGGGCGGACGGGACCTCAGGAACAATTTAGCAAAATCACAATCCCAATTGAAAAACACTAAACTGGCCTAAAACCAAGAAAAGGAAAAGAACCGACCCTGACGGAGTACCAGAACCAGGGCAGGAAGGAGCTGTGACCTGACCTGCACCACCTACTGGAGACAGAGTAAGACTGAGGGGCTGTGACTGGCACAGGGGCATATATGCTCCGCCCACAAGTTTTAGTCTGTCTCCATCTACTGGTGCGGAGTCACAACCCAGGTGTCCTGGACTGATCCTGGTACGTACAGGGAAAAATAATTAAAAATTAAAAAAAAAAATGTAAAAGCGTCTCACGGGTTGAAAACCAAACGCTCAATTTTGCCGAGGTCCGGTTTCCGAACCCGTGGCTGTCAGCGGGTTTGAGAACCAATGCCAGCAAAATTGAGCGTCGGCTGTCAAACTCGCTGACAGCCGCCACTCCTGTCAAAAAAGAGGCACTAGGGACGCGCTAGTGTCCCTAGCGCCTCTTTTTACCGCGGGCCCTAATTTGAATATTTTTTTTTACTGAATCGTGCACACAGGAGAGTGCGACTTTTACTGTATGGGCCTGAAGGTCAGCAATTCTGCAAAAATTCAGCAAATACATTAAACTGAACAGAAAACTAGATAGAAAGCACGTGCCATGGGCATTATACATAGATGCATTTTCCCTCACTGACCTGTCTGTGCAGCTGGCCTCGGGGGTATCATAGGCAGTGAGCCACACCTGGGAATGAACACATCAGGAGGCCTCTGCAAGTTCAAGTGCCCCTACCTGGCAAAAAGGGTGTTATGGGTAATATTTTTCTTTTTTCTAAGGAATAAAAAAAACCAGATGGGACTGTGAATTGAGCTGGCCTGGTTAATTACAAGTTTTATTAAATTACACAACTAAAAGCTTCCATAAGACTTTAAACTGTACATTAACTAATTGTGTGGTATTAATTACTGCAAGGGAGCATCATTGGAAGACAAAATCTCTTATGTTCCTTTTATTCCACTATTACTACTCTCTCCATTTTCTATTTTATTATACTCTAAGATGTCCACATTCAGAGCCACTTAGCTAGATAAGTTGAGCAGGTTAAAAGTTAGTTAGCTAAATACACTTATTACTCCTGGGGGAATTCTGCGCAAATAAATTGAAAATTCTGCAAAATTCTGCATATTTTATATTGGTTAAAATAGTATAATATACATGACAATCTTTAAGTAATTCATTTAAAATATAATACAGAAAAAATGTATTAGTTAAAGGTGTAGAGTTTTAAATATTTTGAGCAGAATTTTCCTAGAAGTACATTGTAAGAATGTCCTTTCCTCCCTCCTTCTCTCCCTGCTCCCCTGCCAGTCTCCTTTCACTTTGCTTCTCAGGTCCCCGAACTTCTTCACCCTCCACTATCTCTCCCCTGCCCCGCTAGGTTCAACCCCTTCCACTCTATATCCACTCCCAGAGTTTGACCCCTCTCTCAGTAGTGCCTCTCACATAGGTTCCCTCTGTCCCTCTCTCTCACACTCACAGGTTCCCTCTCTCTCATGAATATACACACCCTCTCATACAGGCTTCCTCTCTCTCTCTCTCTCTCTCTCTCTCTCTCTCTCTCTCGCATACACCCCTTCACACAGGCTCCCTTTCTCTCTCATGCATACACCCTCACATAAGCTATCTCTCTCTCTCATACACATATCCCTGCACATTGGCTCCCTCTCTCATACATACACAGGCTCCTCTCTCACACTTAGCTGTATATGCTGATCCTGCCAGATAATTTTCCATTCATCGACTTCTCGTATCTGGATTAAAATGTACAGTCCTCGAAGATCCAACTTGATGAACACTTGGGCGCCTTTCAGACTGTTGAACAGTTCAGAAATTAAGGGAAGCAGTAGCAGTTTGTCTTCTTGATGGCATTGAGGCCACGGAAATCAATACAGGGATGTAGTGAGCTGTCCTTGCCACATGAAGAAGAAACCTACTCCTGCTGGTGAGGAAGATAGGCAAATAAATCCTTTGTCCAAGTTTTCCTTGATGTACTTGCTTATGGATTCTGGGTGTACAGTGGGTACACCCAACCTCGGGGTGGCACTTTGCCCAGAAGTAATTCAGTGGCATAATCAAAAGTCCAGTGCAGAGGGGGGCGCTCTTGCGCGGAATCCAAGATGGCCGCCTAACGCTGAGCTCCGGGAGACTTCGCTCTATATTGAAGGGAATTCTGCGATTGTAATAACCCTCCTTCTCTCCTGAACCATTGACCTCTACACTAACGATGTCTACAACTAAGCCGGGCAAAATTGAGGCTGCGTTTGCGGCTGGTGCGGGTACAAAACGATCTAAGTCTGACCCACTCTCGCCGGACAAGGCCGTCCCTGCTAAACAAATGGTGTCCGCAGATCTCGTCTTGGCTGAACTAAAAGCTTTAAAGGCAATGCTCCAAACCAACACGGACAACACCATTGCGATTAGAGCGGACTTGCAGAACCTTACTAATCGGTTCGATCAGCTTGCACATCGCTTAGACGACGCTGAAAATCAGGTATCTTCGCTATTAGTCACTGCGACGTCCATACCTAAAATGGAGAAGGAATTGGAAGTCCTGCGTCACGACTTCGAGGACCTTTCCAATCGTAATAGGAGGAACAATGTTCGTATCCTGGGCATCCCCGAGGGCATGGAAGGTACAGATATTTTTGCTTTTCTTTCACGAATGATCCCGGAAGTTTTGCAACTTACCTTCACTCCCCCATTGGAATTTGAACGGGCGCATCGAGTACCATCGCGTCTTCTCCGGACCTCGGCCCCCCCTCGACCTATCATCTTTAAACTTTTGCGCTACCCACAGGTCCTCCAGATCTTCTCTGTGGCCAAATCCAAATCTCCTCTCCAACTGCAGGGATCAAATATTTTATTTGTGCCGGATTTGGCGAAGACAACCGCTGCCAAGCGCAAGGCTTTTCTGGCGATGAGGCCCCGTCTTCATGCCCTTGGGGCTAAATTTGGGCTTTTATATCCAGCCATGATGCGAGTTACCCATCGGAACAGTACACAGCTTTTTCACGCACCGGATGATCTAGGCGCGTATCTGCAATCGGTGGAGGGTTTACAAGATATGGTTACCTGACTACTTTGGGTTAACCTCTGATTTTTCCCTTTTTTTCTACGGATTCCCGTGGACGTAACTTCAATATTCAATCCCGTGAAGCTCTAGGTGGCCCCTGGCCCCTTGAGGCCCCATTTTGCTTGTTATGAGTGACAGTCATTTACTGTTAGTGGCTGTCTGGCGTTCTTGTTTTGCGCCTTTTCTTGCTACATGGTTCGCTGATGCCTGGATACTGGACTCCTCTGTTCATCTTTTTCTGGTTTTTCCTTTTCCTTTTTTTTCTGCGCCTCCTTGGATTTTCACATATCGTCAGCTTTCAGGATGTCAGATAAGCTATATACGTCTGTTTGATCATCTCTATCCTACCCAATGGCATCCACCATAAATTCCATCACGGTGGTATCGCTTAATGTCAATGGGTTTAATCATCCGATTAAGCGTAAGAAGATCTTGACTTACTTACAAACATTGAACACTGATGTCGCCCTATTGCAAGAAACTCATTTGTCGACTACAGAATCTATCAAGCTCAAGCAACAATGGGTTGGTCAGGTTTTTTTCAGCCCAGCTCATAAGAAGAAACGTGGTACTGCTATTTTGGTTCATAAACGCCTGGATATCTCTGTTTTACATCAGGAAATGGACGTAACAGGACGTTGGAATATCTTGCAATTCAAGCTACAAAATGGATTCTATACCATCCTCAATTTGTACGCTCCGAATGCAGACGACCCTGTTTTTTTTCAGGATGTTTTTGCGAGGCTGTTGACTTTAGAGCAGTTCCCCTTGCTCATTGGAGGGGACTTCAACCAGCCATTGGATCCTCTCCTGGATAAAAAGACTGAGGTCCGATATACGAAGTCAAAAGCTACTTCTGCTCTAAATTGTCTCATTTCCCAATTCGGCCTTCTTGACCCGTGGAGACTTACTCATCCTACTGCTAAAGACTTTACATTCTATTCTGCCCCGCACTCGTCTTACTCCAGACTGGACTATTTTCTCACTTCCAGCTCCCTTCTACCGCATATTAGTAATCCTACAATTTGCTCCATCCTAGTCTCGGACCATGCTGCTGTTACCCTTCAAATTTGCCTAGTCTCTCCAATACGTATGGATCGGCAATGGAGATTCAATGCTTCTCTCCTTTCGGACTCTGCATTCCACACCTTCCTCACTGAAAAGACAGCTCAATACTTTGCCACCAATTCGGCCTCCGCCTCCTCACCGGCCATACTTTGGGAAGCCTATAAAGCTACTATAAGAGGAGACATCATTAGTTATTCCTCTTACCAGAAACGTGTCCAAAGACAGGCTCTTCAACAGTTACAAACCATCGCCGAACAATTGGAACATATGCATTCCCAATCTCCTTCAGCTCATACTTTAACACAGTTATTGAAGGCACGTTATGAATATAATAAGCAACTTAGCTCACAGGTACATCTCCATCTTTTTCATTCCAAGACGCAATACTATGCGGAAAACAATAAATGCGGTAGACGCTTGGCCTCATATCTACAAAAAAAATCTGAGCGATCACGAGTAGCCAAGATCACTACCTCCTCTGGCGATATTGTCACCACTGATAAGGAGATTTTACAATCCTTTCGTGATTTTTATGCACAGCTTTATCAATCAGAAGTGTCTCCAACTCCGGACGTCTTTGAATCTTTCTTCGCTGCTTTGGACCACCCACATCTTACTGACGCACAGCGCCAACTTTTGGATACGCCGATCAGCGAGGAAGAAATATCGGCTGCCATCATGTCTTTACCGTTGGGAAAAGCTCCAGGCCCGGATGGTTTCAGCACTGATTTTTATCATACTTTTAAACAAATTTTGTCTCCCCATTTGTTAACCTTTTATTCGTCTTTCTCCTCTGCCAATGCTGTTTCCTCATCTTTTACTGATGCTAGGGTGGTGGTAATTCCAAAGCCAGGTCGAGATCCTTCTTCCCCTGCTAATTATAGGCCTATTTCACTTTTAAATGTGGATTACAAAATTTTCACTAAACTGCTCGCTACTCGCCTCTCTAGAGTTCTTGGTTCCCTTATCCATGTTGACCAATCAGGTTTTCTCAAAGGTCGGCTCATTGCTAACAACACCCGGCTGTTACTTCATGTCCAAGAATCCCTCTTCGACACACATGAACCGGCCATTGCGGTCTCACTCGACGCTGAAAAGGCATTCGATCGTATTGAATGGCCTTTTCTCTTCGAAACCATGTCTAGATTTGGCTTTGGCAGTGTCTTCACTGGGTGGATTCGATTACTTTATCGGTCCCCTCTTGCTTCCCTTTTTGTTAATAATCAGGTTTCCCCGTCATTCTCCCTACATAGAGGAACTCGTCAAGGATGCCCCATCTCTCCCCTTTTATTCGACCTGGCTCTGGAACCCTTACTTCTCGCTATTCGCCAGTCTTCTGTTATTTCTGGTGTTATTATTGGGGATGGGGAATATAAGCTTTCTGCATATGCAGATGATGTATTACTTTTTTTGACTCATCCTGAGACCTCCTTACCTCAACTCTTTTCGCTTATTGATTCTTACTCTGTCCTATCTGGGTACAAAGTGAATTGGAGCAAAACAGAATTTCTACCTTTGAACACTCTTTCTCAAACGCTGGACTTCTCCTCCTTTCCCATACAGAAAGCGAAGTCAGGCTTAAAATATTTGGGCATCCGTTTTTTCTCGGATCCTCAGGACACTCTTCGTACATGTGAACAATCCACCCTACAGCATCTTAAGGATGTAACTCTTCGTTGGTCTCCTCTTCATCTGTCCTGGTGGGGTCGTCTAGACACTATTAAAATGACCCTGGCCCCGCAAATTACCTTTAAATTGGCCATGCTCCCCATTTTTTTTTCCACGGATTTTTATAAACAAATTGACCGTATTTTGCTCCAATTCCTCTGGCAAAATAGAGTACCCAGGATTGCACTCAGAAAATTAAAAGCACCAAAAGATGGAGGAGGGGTTAATTTTCCAGATTTCCGTAGATATCACTTGGCCTTCATCTTGCAGCAAAGTTCACATCTCTTCAACTCAGAGGCTCTTCAATTCGAATTGCCTCGTTGGTTATCTATTGAGCGCTCACTTATTTGCCCAACCCCTAACCTCGCATTTCCTGGTGTACTTTTTTCTTCCCATAGTACACGTAACAGAATTTTGCTTTCTTTACATCAAGCCTTAAAAGAATTTGATCAGCTATGCCCTAATGATAAACCCACCTGGTTAAATTCCACCTATCTTCCTATTTGGAACACACATAAAATTCGTATTGCTGGACGTCCTGTCAATTGGCCCATCTGGTATAATAGGGGAATCTGGTACCTTTCCTCCATTGTTTCACATGGTAGCGTGCTTTCTTTTTCTTCTCTACAAGCACTATTCCATCTTCCTCCTACTCAATACTATGCTTGGCTACAACTTAGGGATGCTCTTAAGGAGCTTGACTTACATGCCATGCATCTTGACCAACAGCCTTATTTGCTTTCCTTTTTCGCAGACGTAGGCACTCATCGACATCTCGCTTCTAAATTGTATAAATTGCTCTGCACTCTTTCCCTCCCCAACTCAGCCCTTGCTCTTCAGCGCACATGGTCTGCTGAGTTAGCAGTCCAACCTTCCGCTGCCAGATGGAAACATGTTTGGTCCATCTCCATACGCATCTCCTTATCCACTAGTCTATCCCTGACGGCTTTTTTTATTATACATAGAGCCCTCTGGACTCCCTGGAAACTTCATAGGGCGTCACTTCTACCCTCCCATCGGTGTTGGTCATGCCATAATGTGAAGGCCTCTTTAGAACATATGCTTTTCACCTGTCCGTTTGTCTACAATTTCTGGATACAAGTTTGGACTAGAATATCGTCTATACTTCCCTTACCTAGAGCAATTACCTACGATTTGGTGATCCTCAGAGGAGCACATCCTGTCATCGACCTCCCACTTCCACATCGGAAGCTCCTCGACTTCCTCCTTCTAGTAGGGTTGCACACCATCACTTCCAACTGGAAACGGAGTGACTTCCTCTCGGAAGCTTTATGGTGGAACACTGTTTGTTTATACAGCAAATATGAGAGGGCTATGGCCATAAAATATAACCGCTTGGCCACATGGGACCGCATGTGGAAACCCCTTGACAACTACACCTCCTAACATGCTCATACCCCACTTCACCTGCTTATGCTGATCATATATCGTTAAGTTGAAATTCAAGGATGGTTGCATTTCTTCTTTTTCTTTCTATTTCTTTTTCTACCCTCTTTACCTTTCTTTTCTTCTCTTACCCTTCCTGTTACCTGATGGTTCTAGTGTCCTGCATTATTTTTTGGTTTTTTCGCTCTGCGATGTATATGCATTATGATTTTGTTATTATGTTTTCCTTTTGTTGTTGTTCTTAATTGACGTGCTGTATTTGATGTCCCTTGCTGTCACGGACTGTATGTTTGTACGCACTGTCTGTAATTCTTTAATAAAAATATTTCAACAAAAAGTCCAGTGCAGAGGTAGGGTCTTGGCAAGTGTCATGTTGTGGGCATGCCCATTTACTGTAAGCACACCCACTACAGGAGTATAACTTCACCTGCACACCTTTAAGCACTTTGAACGAGGGTAAAATATATTGGAAATCTGTCAAGCAAACATTTAATTGTCTACCTCTTACTTTCACATGGGTGTTTCACCTTCATAGGTATTGAGATTTACAGCATTTCTAAAGGTATAGCTCTCCAGGGTCAAGGAATATGTGGGTTGCCATTACACTTATGGCTGCATGTCATCCACATGTGAGCGCTAGAATGCAGTCCACTGGTAAGGACTCACAGGCCACACCGTGCTAGGTTAGCCACTAAGTGTAAAGACACACATACTTCTTTTACTGTCACTATCAGGCAGAATACATGGTGAAATTATGACAATATAAAGAGCAATCACATATAGGGAGTTTTATGACGTATTAAACCCTCATATGTCTGAGCATACCATACATATACGTTGTATAAGCATTTAAATGTTCAAAACACTAAACCGACTTAAGTGTTAGCTCAGGTTATTTTATAATCACAGGGTTTTCATGGCATCATTACTCATGCCACAACATAATAGGGCAGATTTTAAGAGCCCTGCTCGCGTAAATCCCCCTGGATTTACGCGAGCAGGGCCTTGCGCGCCGGTGCGCCTATTTTACATAGGCCTGCCGGCGCCCGCAGAGCCCCGGGACTCGCGTAAGTCCCGGGGTTTTCCGAGGGGGCGTGTCAGGGGCGTGTCAGGGGCAGGGCCGAGCGTCGCGCTGTTTTTTGGGGCAGGACGCGGCGTTTCGGGGGCGGACCTGGGGGCGTGGTTTCGGCTCGGGGCGGTCCGGGGGCATGGCTGCGCCCTCCGGAACCGCCCCCGGGTTGCGTCTAGGCGCGCCAGCGGCCCGCTGGCGTGCGGGGATTTACTTCTCCCTCTGGGAGGTGTAAATCCCCCAACAAAGGTAGGGGGGGGGTTTAGACAGGGCCGGGGGGGTGGGTTAGGTAGAGGAAGGGAGGGGAAGGTGAGGGGAGGGCGTTAGCGAATTCCCTCCGAGGCCGCTCCAATTTCGGAGCGGCCTCGGAGGGAATGGAGGTAGGCTGCGCGGCTCGGCGCACGCCGGCTACACGAAATCGGTAGCCTTGCGCGCGCCGATCCAGGATTTTAGCAGATATGCACAGCTACGCGCGTATCTGCTAAAATCCAGCATACTTTTGTTTGCGCCTGATGCGCCTACAAAAGTACGCGAGGGCGCCCTTTTTGAAAATCTACCCCAATCTATATTCCCAATTTTTTGTACTTTACTTTTTTTATGTTTTTTTGAAGATTCTATAGACTTTGCTTACAATAAGCTTTACTTTTTCATAATTATGCAAGAAAAAGGTTTTTTACCCTTTCAAGGAAATGTCCATAGGCAAATTGATGGCTCTCGCCGCTCTTCTTTCAGCAAATGTTTCTGCAAGCAGTCCAGCTGGTTAGAGCTGAGCCGCCCGACTTAAACAGAAGCCGTTCTTAAACCACAACGCTTTTGGAAAAACGCCCGGCACCGCTGGTGTTTCGGGACCTTCATCAGGGGCTGTAAGCTTCTGCAGGGAAACATATGTTTCATGAATATTTATTCAAAAGAATGAGCTTAAAAAAGTTCTCACTTACGTTTGCGTCTGCAACTAGGATGGCCAAAAACCTTTTTAGTGTGGCGTTACAGGATCCGGATCCGCCATCTTTAAAAGCTTGCATATGGCCTATAGGATGACCAATCAATACATGGTGAGGCAACATGTCTTTCATGTAATGTTTACTTTCACAACTGTATTTCAAGTACAGTGTACTGGTGCTTTGTGAATATGAATCCATTGTAGTCATATGTGGTTTATACAACATGGTGAGTGACACAGTGAAGCAGTGAGAGAAAGAAAAGGGCTAGTGAGGCGAGTAGCAGCTAACAGGCTTCAGGTGGCCCTCCCCTGCAAGGGGAAGTGGTAGGTAAGGCCTATCAGGCAAAGTATCTTTGTATGAGATTTTGCCGAATCTGGCTGCCACTCAGCGTGATCTCCTGGGCTCGTGCAGGAAGACATGAGTGATCCTAGGGGAGATCCGGACATAGGTCCATTGTACTCTGTGGCATAGAGGCAGATTATGGCTGTTGTTCAGGTTGTTCTTCTTCCCCATGTTGTCATATGCAGCAAGCCTGGCAAGGCATCAAGTATGCCTGTACAAGTACACTTGACAGAAACCAGATGGCTTTAGGAAAATCAACCTGGTAAAAACAGCCCTGGTATGTGTGTCGGTAATGTTTGGAGTTTTTGTTGTGTGTGATACACGCTACAGTAATACCGCACTCTATGATACTGGCCACGATAATTACTTTTCAACCCATGCCACAAAGAAAAAAGTAGTTATTTCCCACGAAAAAAACCCACGATAACGTGCGATAAGGATCGCACGCAGCACTACCAACCCCTATTTTACATTAATTCCACCCACAATCCGCCCACTTTAATGTTAATGTTAAATTTGCATACACAATTTGCGATATGCTGTTTATCGCATGCGATATCGGCCTATTGCAAAATGATAAATGACCCTGTGATTTCCTTATTTTATCGCAGTCTCCTTTTATAATGTTAACAGCCACTGCAATTAAATTGACATAATCCAGTGATTAAGTCAATTTAATTGCATTATGATCACTACTGCAAAGCAGGTCTGTTTCCCTCAGCCCTTGTACCAGGTCTTGTTTTCAAATGAGAATTAGATCTAAAGTTTTTCCCTTTCTTTTAGGTTCCATGGCCAGCTGCTGCATGAATCAGTGTTTATGGAATCTAGGAACTTACTCTCCCTAACATATCCTGATATGACATTTACTCAGATCAATATTAGGGTAACTGAAATCTCTCATTTTTGTGTTGAAAATTTTTGTGTTTGTTTTAAACCTATCTAGTCTTTGTTATGATTGTATAGGCTGTTTCCTCGTTTTGAACAAGCAGATGGTACTATACCCCTACTACTGTAATCTTCCCTGTCTCACTTTGAATTTTTATCCATAAGGATTACAAAGTTAAATCTATGGCTAAGATGATCTTTTTTATTTGAATTACATGTAATCCTGTGATTAGAAATGAATTACAGGATAACCTCTATGATATCAGGAATCAGAATTACAGTATTTAGAAGTTTCACCAACTACAAATGTTGCACTATTCTGCTACTGCACAGTATGGGAAGATTTAAAAAGAAAAATTTGCAAGAATTTTTTAAATTTATTTTACATGAAAAATTTTGGGAACTTGACATGGAATTAATGACCTATATAAGAACATAAGAACATAAGAAATTGCCATGCTGGGTTAGACCAAGGGTCCATCAAGCCCAGCATCCTGTTTCCAACAGAGGCCAAAACCAGGCCACAAGAACCTGGCAATTACCCAAACACTAAGAAGATCCCATGCTACTGATGCAATTAATAGCAGTGGCTATTCCCTAAGTAAAATTGATTAATAGCCATTAATGGACTTCTCCTCCAAGAACTTATCCAAACCTTTTTTGAACCCAGCTACACTAACTGCACTAACCACATCCTCTGGCAACAAATTCCAGAGCTTTATTGTGCGTTGAGTGAAAAAGAATTTTCTCCGATTAGTATTAAATGTGCTACTTGCTAACTTCATGGAATGCCCCCTAGTCCTTCTATTATTTGAAAGTGAAAATAACCGAGTCACATCTACTCGTTCAAGACCTCTCATGATCTTAAAGACCTCTATCATATCCCCCCTCAGCAGTCTCTTCTCCAAGCTGAACAGCCCTAACCTCTTCAGCCTTTCCTCATAGGGAAGCTGTTCCATCCCCTTTATCATTTTGGTTGCCCTTCTCTGTACCTTCTCCATCGCAACTTTATCTTTCTTGAAATGTGGCGACCAGAATTGTACACAGTATTCAAGGTGTGGTCTCACCATGGAGCGATATAGAGGCATTATGACATTTTCCGTTCTATTAACCATTCCCTTCCTAATAATTCGTAACATTCTATTTGCTTTTTTGACTGCTGCAGCACACTGAGCTGACGATTTTAAAGTATTATCCACTATGATGCCTAGATCTTTTTCCTGGGTGGTAGCTCCTAATATAGAACCTAACATCGTATAACTACAGCAAGGGTTATTTTTCCCTATATGCAACACCTTGCACTTGTCCACATTAAATTTCATCTGCCATTTGGATGCCCAATCTTCAAGTCTTGCAAGGTCCTCCTGCAATGTATCACAGTCTGCTTGTGATTTAACTACTCTGAATAATTTTGTATCATCTGCAAATTTGATAACGTCACTCTTCGTATTCCTTTCCAGATCATTTATATATGTATTGAAAAGCACCGGTCCAAGTACAGATCCCTGAGGCACTCCACTGTTTACCCTTTTCCACTGAGAAAATTGACCATTTAATCCTACTCTCTGTTTCCTGTCTTTTAACCAGCTTGTAATCCACAAAAGGACATCGCCTCCTGTCCCATGACTTTTTAGTTTTCGTAGAAGCCTCTCATGAGGGACTTTGTCAAACGCCTTCTGAAAATCTAAATACACTACATCTACCGGTTCACCTTTATCCACATGTTTATTAACCCCTTCAAAAAATGAAGCAGATTTGTTAGGCAAGACTTCCCTTGGGTAAATCCATGTTGACCATGTTCCATTAAATCATGTCTTTCTATATGCTTTACAATTTTGTTCTTGAGAATAGTTTTCACAATTGTGAATGTCTCTGTTTCACAAATAAAGGGTCTCTTAGTATTTCAATTTTATTGCTGTATCGAGCCCCTTTCCAACAGGGGAACTCTATCAAGTTTCTGTCGTAAAATTAAAATCTTTCATTATTTTAGGTGATTTCAGTTTACATTTGGATGAGGATTTCTGTATGTAAGTTCATCTATTTAGCGAGAACATGGCAATGCTGGGGATTTTTCAGTTGGCAAATAGCCCTACTCATTCGGATGAGCACATTCTAGATGTATTATTTTGTTCCTCAGAATGTTTCAATTAGTACTGTGTAGACAATGTTCTGGCTATTCCTTTACTATAGACAGATCTTTTTTTTGTCATTTTTTGCTTTTTTTGTCAATAACTGTAGTTGATCCTGGTTGCAAGAATGAGAAAAATCATAGGTTTACTCAGGTCTCAGTAGAGAATTTTCTGGAAAATTTGCATCTCCTAGATGTAGTAGATGTGAGTGTTGGGGTTGAATCCTCAGCATAGTTTTAGAACAAGTAAATTAACAGGGTAGCTTATGTATTGGTCCTAGTTAAACTGGCGACAGACGGCATAACATATTTCCCTGGTCTACTCATAATCTACGGGTCTACAAGAATAAGATCAGGTACCTGGCACATCATACATAAGTGTAACTCAGATGAGGAAAGCAAAATATGTAAAATGCATAGGTGACTATTATACAGAGATTGCCAATACTTACAGATGTTATTTTACTTCACATAAATCTACTAACCTAACGAATGAACCTTTTTGGTTGGCGAATAACATGCTTAATCTGATCGGGCTGGCTGGACTATATGCTTCAGCTGATGTTTTTAACAGGTTTGCTGCCTTCTTTACAAATAAAGCTTAACGTCTGAGGGCTAGCTCAGCGTCATCTGAAATTCATCATAGTACTATTGATAGGAGGAGAAGGTAGCATCTGAGGTGTCTCAGATGCTACCTTCTCTTTGTCTCTCTAAATAAAGGAGAAGTGGTAGCTTCTGCTTTTTCCCTTCCTTCCTGTGGGAATGATGAAGCAGATAGCTTTACAGCACACTCAGCTAGTGGTTTGGAGTGGTTAGAGAGGGAGGACCTTGCTGCAGTCAGCTCAGAGGCAGTTGTATGGAGCAGTTTTTGCTATTTTTCCAAAGCTGAAGTAGTGACATTGCTTTTAGATTTGAATGTTTCTGCTGCCCTCTGAGCCTAGTTCCTGGCTCTCTGATTATGCTAGCAGGAAAGGGTTGTATAGCTTGGTTGTACTCTTAGGGCATAATTTTAGAAAGCATTTACTTCAGTAAAAATGGGTTTTACTCGAGTAAGTGGAGTTTTGAAAGTTCCCACAATATATGGCATTGAATTGTTGCATTCGGTAAGCTCCAGGCAGACTGACCCTATTTTCCTTCCTTTGTGTTACTGATGTTTATAGTTTTCTGATTTTCTGTAATGATTTGTTTTCTGCTATATTTTATTGATCATATGTTTTAATGTTTTAATTATGACCGTTTATTTCTTGTAAACCGCCTAAACTTTACATTTTGTATAGGCGGCATATAAAAGATTTTAAATAAATAAATAAACGGTGGAGTTCATCCAACCATGGCCCAATGACAACAGGAGGCCATGTGTGTATGAGCTTGTCTGTGTGTGTGAGTGAGTGAGATCCCGTATGTGTCTGTGAGAACCTGTGTGTGTGTGTGTGTGTGTGTGTGTGTGTGTGTGCGCGTGTGTCTCTGTGTCTGTGTGAGAGCCTATGTGTCTGTGTCTGTGTGAGAGCCGGTGTGTATGTGTCTGTGTCTGTGTGAAAGCCTGTGTGCCTGTTATTGTGTCGGTGTGCTTGTGTGTGTGTTTGTGTATGTTTGTGCGCTATGAGAGCTTATGTGTCACATATAGGCTCTCACAGGCACGCACAAACACATACACATAAAGTATTTGTGAGGGAGAGGGAGCCTGTGTATGTGAGAGAGAGGGAATGTGTGAGAAAATGAATGTGTTATTGTGTGTGTGAGAAGATAACATTTGTGTGGCCCTACTTCCCCCAATCCACAAAGATCTCAGGGTGACTAGAAATCAAAGTTCCCAGGTATGGCGAGCAGAAGATTTTTTTAGTTTCAATCATTGAGTGTAATCTGATGTTTCTACTCTTTTGAAATATTTATTTTTTTTTTGGGGGGGGGGGGGGAATAGAACATTTTTTAATTTTTGGATTTTTTATTCATCAGATGTTTTGAAATATTTTATTGGTGTTTGGGAAACTTTCAATATTCTGTTCATTTTCAGGTAAATTTTAAAAAGAGCGCGCGCACGCACCCATAAACACGTATACTGGGCACGTGAGCAAAAATACGTTTACTTTTATATCACGTGTGCAAGTAAACATGTTTCATTTAAAATATCGCTACCGTACATATGTGTACAGCCTTTACACGCGTACTCACCTAAGTGACCATGGGGGGGGGGGGGGGGGGGGAGAGAGAGAGAGAGAATCTAAAAATCTCCTACTGTAAAATGGGCACTTTCAACTCAGGGTAGGTTTTTGGGGGTGGGGGGCAGTATTACAAGGGTCTACAGACCCTTTTGCCCTAGGCAGTCCAAGGTATCCCCCCCCTCCCCCCCAAGTTGAAAGTGCCCCTCTTACAGAGGGAGATATATAGTGTCAGATTGTCTCTAACAGAGACTTGTTCTCTCTCTCTCTCTCCCCCCCTCCCCCCACCATGGTCACTTGTATGAGTATGCATGTAAAGGTTGCACACATACAATATTGTAAAAGTATCAAGAAATGAGTATTTTCCTGTTAAGAAACAATTAAAAAGTGAAACAGTGGTTTGATACAGCAGCCCTGCCCTCGCTGATCCAGGTGCTAATGATTTCATGGATGGGCCATCGCAATACACTCTGTGTGGCCTGGCCCTGCTGTGTTACAGATTGATTACAACTAGTTCAAAACACAGCAACTCTCCTCTTCCCTGGAAGAAGGTTGATGGAACATGCACCTGTTTTGATACAGCTGCATTGGATTCTGGTGAGCTGGCAAGCTAAACTTAAGTTATTGTGCCCGATTTTCGAAGGCTTACATGGGCTAAGTCCAATATATCTTCAGGATAAACTGTCACATTACACCCCTGGGTGCGTGTTTTGTTCTTAGAAAGTGGGTCTTCAAATTTTTACTTCCTTTATGGAAATTAAGTTATCAGTAACTCAAAATAGAGCATTTTCCTGGATTGGTCTCTCATTCTGGAACAAATTCCTTTGAGAGCTGCAAACCATACAGGATCTTCTTAGGTTTAAGAAGCAATTGAAGTCTAGACTTTTTATTCACGATATTTAGGCCATGTTAGCCCTATTATTTTTGTGTAGTTAATAGTGAATAGTGATGACATTATATGAGGATGTTATTGAAGCTAATTTTGATTGTTCTTTTGTAAGATGAGGGTTTTTTATGTTTACCTCAATTACATGGATTCTGGTTTTCAAGTACCGTATATATTTGATTGTCCTATTTTAGGGTTTGTACCTCACTTTTGAGCTTTTTGTTTAAGCATATAAATAAATGCTTTAAAACAAACAAGTAAATGATTGAAAATTAAGAAGCGGGATTTCCTATGTGACATGGATTTCCATGGAAGATCAGAAGCTCTTTTTCAGATACCATCACTCCTATTTTCAAATGAGCAAAATAAAATGGCTACAAAAGAGTATATTTAGGAAAACATTTTTTTCAGTAGTGCACATTCATGTGATGTGTTTTCTACTTTTATATTTAGAAAGTAAAAAAAACAAGACATTTTGTTAAAGTACACCGTATTCATTTCCCGGGATTAAAAATAAAGAGTATTTCTTGCACTAGTTTATGTACATTAGTTCAGGAACTTAAAACAAAAAAAAACTAAAACAGCATATTAATTACTAATCAGGAAACAACTGCCACCATGATAATTATGTTTCTATATATAAAAATGTGATAAAAAGAGATCCAGCAATACAGATGTAAAAAATGAGTTTGCATTAACAAGAAAAAGCATTTGTTATTCAGTAACGTAAGGCTCAGAGAAAATCATTTCCCATTCCTTGACAGATACAAGGGGACATGGCAAAATGATCTGACCATGGACTATACATACTTAGTAAACAGCAATTTAAAATGTGATCCTGACTTCCAAAAGATTTCTCCCAAGGGGCACATAAGAAATAAAGGTCAGTGAAAATGTTGTAGTTGATGCCTTTTTATTATTGAACTAAAGTAATACATTTCTAATTCATCCCCTAGGCATCACTAAGACAATTTTCAAAGCCATATACCTTGGTAAAGAGTAGGGGTGTGCATTCGTATTGACCGCATATGTAAAACGCTACGCATATTTTGTTTTTAACTTAAAAAAGTGATGTGACATAAACGATCGGATTTCCCACATATCCAACATAGCTATGTTGGATATGTGGGAAATCGCAATTGTTGAGCCAAAATAAAAATTTAAACCCCCTCACCCTCCTTAATCCCCCCCCCCCCCCCCCCCCAGACTTACCACAACTCCCTGGTGATCGAGCGAGGAGTGAGGACGCCATTTCTGCAATCCTTGGCGAGAAGCATGTGACGTCGGCGCCACGTCGAGTGACGCGGCGTCACGTGATTTTGGCCAGCTTGGGGGGGCCTCCTGACCCCCCCCCAAGCTGGCCAAAAGTTCTTTTTGGGCCGAACGAGCCTTCCGGCGCGAACTCGCCGGGAATCACGTGACGCCGCGTCACTCGACGTGGCGCCGACGTCACATGCTTCTAGCCAAGGATTGCAGAAATGGCGTCCTCACTCCTCGCTCGATCACCAGGGAGTTGTGGTAAGTCTTGGGGGGGGGATTAAGGAGGGGGGGGATTAAGGAGGGTGAGGGGGTTTAAATTTTTTTTTTTGCACATATGGACATATACCCAACTCATTTAATTTTTTTTATGTCCATATTGACCGCAAATGGGACTCCCTTTGGACATATTGACATATGGACATAAACTTTTGCTCTGCACATCCCTAGTAAAGAGTGATTTTCATAGATAAATTGTTCTGTCTAAAAATGTCCTTACTGTACTGGTCTTAAAACACACATGGCCTTCCATATGTTTAAAAGTAGTACTTCCTTTCCATTGTTGAACAGAATTCTGATTTTTGTTTTACCCTGGCCAATTCAAACATTTTCCAGTTTTTTTCTGGATTAACTTTTTCTGGATTAACTTTACTTTTTGATTTGAATTTTGAGCTCACAATCTGTGTTAATTGTTGTTTTGTCTTTTGTGCAATGAATAGATGTGTGACAGTTTGAATGAAAGGATGTCTAAGCATCTGGGTTGCTTTTGTCTGAATATTGTTACTTTATAGAAAAGTGGGAAAACAAAAAAGGGATTAGATATTATGTAGCTGTTTCTTTGAATTATGATAAAATAATATTGGATATCCATATGAATAGTGTATATTGGGATTATTGCATACCAAAAGTTATTGATGTTTATTGTAGAGTTTCTTATTTACTTAATTTTGATTTTATTCATCTTCTATCAGGTATTAGTCCACACACACAAACATCTGAATTAGTGCTGGGAGTGCAGCGGCTGTACTTTGAGGACAGCTTCCAGAGTGCTGTGCTGCAAGACATATTCACTTCATTTGTCATTGACCTCATAACTTGAAGTCTTCCCACCCTGTGCCACAGAAGATACCTTGAATCTTTCATTTTATGGACTGAAGTGCTCAGAATTTCCTTGTCCCATGGGGGTGGCCTTACTTAGACAATGTTTTTAAGTAATATGTATATCTCTTTGAAATGTAATAACTGATAATTATGATGAAATGTGAATGTGATACACCCAGTAGTACCTAGTCACACTGTTACTTGCAATTGTTATTATTTTGATTCTCACATTAATGATACCGTTTGAGTTGATGCAGTTTTATTGCTCTGTAGTTGCTCTTCTCTGTGTTAATGGTTCAGACAATACTTTTTTCTATTTTAGAAAGACCTAGACTAGATTGTCGAAACAGTCATTTTTGTTGTTGTTTTTTGGCACCACCAGGGGGTGGGGGAGTATGTATTACACCTGAGTTTAACTGTTCCAGATACCTAAAAGATAATGAGACTAGCAGGCTGCATGCTGCCAGTGGGAGATGCTGTTGAGCAAGGACCTAAGACCATATTTCATCGAGGGGTGGAGAGGCACCCCAGATGGGACAAGGAAATTCTGAGCACTTCAGTCCATAAAATGAAAGATTCAAGGTATCTTCTGTGGCACAGGGTGGGAAGACTTCAAGTTATGAGGTCAATGACAAATGAAGTGAATATGTCTTGCAGCACAGCACTCTTGTAAGCTGTCCTCGAAGTACAGCCGCTGCACTCCTTTCCATTCTACCTATCGTTAGTTCCTAATTTTTTTAAAGCAATACTGGATATACAAGCGCTATACACTGGTGATAATTAGTCAGGTACAATAAGGGCCAGATATTCGTTCCTACATGCAGATGTAGATTTATGTGCGCAACCCGGCGCGCACAAATCTACGCCCGATTTTATAACATGCGCACACAGCCGCGTGCATGTTATAAAATCCAGGGTTGGCGCACGCAAGGGGGTGCACACTTGTGCATCTTGCGCACACCGAGCCCTAGGGGAGCCCCGATGGCTTTCCCTGTTCCCTCCGAGGCCGCTCTGAAATCAAAGCGGCCTCGGAGGGAACTTTTCTTCCGCCCCCCCACCTTCCCCTCCCTTTCCCTATCTAACTCCCCCCCCCCCCCCCCCCTCAGCCCTTCCTAAATCTCCCCTACCTTTATTTTTTTATTTACGCCTGCCTCTGGGCAGGTGTAGGTTGCATGCTCCAGCACTCCCTGGGCCCAGCGGCAGTGGAAAGGCCTCTGGCCATGCCCACGCCCCACCCCCAGACCTCCCCGCCCACACCCCACCCATTTTTCGAGTCCCGGAACTTACACGCGTCCCAGGACTTGCGCACGTTGCCGGGCCTATGCAAAATAGGCTCGGCACGCGCAGGAGTGGGTTTTCGGGGTTAAGCATGTAATATACGTGGGTAACCCTTTTAAAATCCGCCCCTAAGTCCCCACACCAAAGTGCATATAATCTAGCTGGTACCTGAGGTAATGGCAGATAAAGCAACTTTTCCAAAGTCACAAGGATTGTCAATAAGAGAATGAGATGTGAACCCTGGTTTCTCTGGGTCTCAGCCCTTTGCACTTACCACTAGGCCATCCTTCTTTCTACATAGGCCTACGTAAGTTAAAAAGGGGCATTTCCTGAGGAAACAAAATGTGGGTGTACATTCAATTTTCAAATGTGTATATGCTATTTTGGCCCCTCTCCCTCCCTTTGCTGACTACACAAATAGCAAGTATAAAGTATGCAGCCACTGTTAGGATACATAATTTACAATTGTCGATTCAAAGGAAAACAAAGTGAGGGGTTTTCTTATGAAAACTGGATGCAATGCATGTGGGCTAAAAGTGCCCATGTACTCAAAATAGTCCAGGCTATTCAAAATTGCCCCTCAAATGTAGTGAATGCTTTTCTAAATTAGGCACTATAATAGGTAAGAAGGGGATGATTAGAAGGTTCTCTCAGAATTCTGGCACAATTTTGGAAGGTTCATAGATGTCAAGAGCTGTAATAAATGAGAACAGGACCTTCTGTATGCTTTTAGAGGTGAAGAGAATATTTATTTGGTAGCTCCTTATGCAGAAAATCTTTTTGTAACACCTGGCTTGTGTCACACATTGAAGAAGTGTCAACAGGAATATTGAAGAGGAGGAGTAAACCAATAGTGTGATGCTGTAGAAAATGAAATTCACAAAGGTAAGTAATGTTATTTTGAGAATGATATTCATAAAAATAGAGATAATTTTCAGTGCTCATTTCTCCATTTTGCCTCCATAAACAGACTTTAGTACTAAAGATAACATTTGGAACATTTGGATACAGGACAGTAACGGTGCCTTTAAGACTATTTCATTGAGAGCATAATTTGCTTTTTTTTTTTTTTTTTTTTTTTTTAATAGTACATCTTTTCACAAACCACTGAGGAGTTTGAATTCTGCCACAGAGGTAAATACTTTTATGATGAATAGCAGTATCTCTAGATATGATAATCCTTTCTAATCATAAAATTCAGTTTAAATGGTGAAAAATATAGTGATGGCAAAAACCACTAACTAATTTTTTATATTGACTGGGTGGTTATACAAGTTTAGTAAAATCAGTCCCAAGAAGGATCTATGCTAGGTTAGACCAATGGTCCATCAAGCCAAGCTCCTGTCTTTACCAATGGCCAGTCTGGGTCACCTGGAAATACTCAGCAAATCCCAATATGAAATTATATGTCATGTTACTCTCCTCGACAAAGACTAGCTGGTCAATCAATATTTTTAGATCTGCCCTCCAGAAACTTGTCCAAATTTTTTAAAACTCATTTATGCTACTAGCCTTAACCCTTAACCACATTTTCTGGCAACAAGTTCCATAGTTTAATTTTGTGTTGACTGAAAAAATACCTTCTTATATTTGTTTTAAATCTGGTATCTGTTAGTTTCAGGGAGAGTCCCTTAGTCCTAGTAATATTTGACAGTGAAAATTACCATTCCCCATTAACCTGTATCATACCACACATAACTTTATAAACCTCTATCATATCCTCTCTAAGTCAGCTCTTCTCCAAAGTGATAAGCTATAACCTGTTTAGCATTTCTTCATAAGGGAGAGAATCTATTTTTGTTACCTTCTCTGTATTTTTTCTAATTCTGCTGTATATTTTTTAGGTGTGATGACCAAAATTGCATACAGTAGTTAAGATGTGTCCAGTCCATAGATCAATACAGGTATTATTATATTCTCCATTTTGATTTCTATTCCTTTCTGAATAATTCCTAATATTCTTTTTGCTTTATTGTCTCCATGCAATTCTGTAGCATCCATCTTGAGTTGCTTGGATATATCCTGTTTGGTTTAATTGGCACACACAACACCTTTAAAGGTGTCTCAGGCTAGGCCCGAGACACCTCCCATTCCCCCTTCCCTCTCCACATAATTAAAACTTGTGCATTCTTTTCCATTTTAAAATGTATTAATTTCCCCAACCTCAAATGGCAGATTACATATGGAAAATGGACATTGAACGCATTACTATTTTCAAAAATAGATTACTATAATGTGCTTCTTTTAGGTCTTCCAGCGTCCACTACCAGACCCCTTCAACTGTTACAAAATTCAGCTGCCAGAATCCTTACAAACACTAAATTTTCCGAACATATAACCCCTGTTTTAAAAAATTTACACTGGCTCTCCATCACTTACCGTTCTCAATATAAAACGTTATCATTAGTCCATAAAACCTTATACAACAAGAAAATGGAATGGCATACCACAGCATTACACTTCCACTCACCTCAAAGAAACACCAGATCTGCCAGCAATGGAACATTACCCATCCCTTCACTAAAATCAGCCCACCTCAATTCTGTTAGACAAAGAGCCTTGTAAATCACAGGTCCACAATTGTGGAATTCATTGCTTCAAGGACTCAGAATAGAACCTAACACCCAGCATGGCAATTTCTTATGTTAAGAACATAAGAACATAAGAATATGCCGTACTGGGTCAGACCAAGGGTCCATTAAGCCCAGCATCCTGTTTCCAACAGTGGCCAATCCAGGCCATAAGAACCTGGCAAGTACCCAAAAACTAAGTCTATTTCATGTTACCATTGCTAATAATAGCGGTGGTTATTATATAAGTCAACTTAATTAATAGCAGGTAATGGACTTCTCCTCCAAGAACTTATCCAATAGGGATGTGAATCGTGTCCTCGATCGTCTTAACGATCGATTTCGGCTGGGAGGGGGAGGGAATCGTATTGTTGCCGTTTGGGGGGGTAAAATATCGTAAAAAATCGTTAAAAATCGTGAAAAATCGAAAAATCGAAAAATCGAAAAACCGGCACATTAAAACCCCCTAAAACCCACCCCCGACCCTTTAAATTAAATCCCCCACCCTCCCGAACCCCCCCCCCAAATAACTTAAATAACCTGCGGGTCCAGCGGCGGTCCAGAACGGCAGCGGTCCGGAACGGGCTCCTGCTCTGAATCTTGTCGTCTTCAGCCGGCGCCATTTTCCAAAATGGCGCCGAAAAATGGCGGCGGCCATAGACGAAAAAGATTGGACGGCAGGAGGTCCTTCCGGACCCCCGCTGGACTTTTGGCAAGTCTCGTGGGGGTCAGGAGGCCCCCCACAAGCTGGCCAAAAGTTCCTGGAGGTCCAGCGGGGGTCAGGGAGCGATTTCCCGCCGCGAATCGTTTTCGTACGGAAAATGGCGCCGGCAGGAGATCGACTGCAGGAGGTCGTTCAGCGAGGCGCCGGAACCCTCGCTGAACGACCTCCTGCAGTCGATCTCCTGCCGGCGCCATTTTCCATACGGAAAATGGCGCCGGCCATACGCGTATGGCCGGCGCCATTTTCCGTACGAAAACGATTCGCGGCGGGAAATCGCTCCCTGACCCCCGCTGGACCTCCAGGAACTTTTGGCCAGCTTGTGGGGGGCCTCCTGACCCCCACGAGACTTGCCAAAAGTCCAGCGGGGGTCCGGAAGGACCTCCTGCCGTCCAATCTTTTCGTCTATGGCCGCCGCCATTTTTCGGCGCCATTTTGGAAAATGACGCCGGCTGAAGACGACAAGATTCAGAGCAGGAGCCCGTTCCGGACCGCTGCCGTTCCGGACCGCCGCTGGACCCGCAGGTTATTTAAGTTATTTGGGGGGGGTTCGGGAGGGTGGGGGATTTAATTTAAAGGGTCGGGGGTGGGTTTTAGGGGGTTTTAGTGTGCCGGCTCACGATTCTAACGATTTATAACGATAAATCGTTAGAATCTGTATTGTATTGTGTTCCATAACGGTTTAAGACGATATTAAAATTATCGGACGATAATTTTAATCGTCCTAAAACGATTCACATCCCTATTATCCAATCCTTTTTTAAACACAGCTATATTAACTGCACTAACTACATCCTCTGGCAACAAATTCCAGAGTTTAATTGTGCATTGAGTGAAAAAGAACTTTCTCCGATTAGTTTTAAATGTGCCGCATGCTAACTTCATGGATTGCCCTCTAGTCTTTCTATTATCCGAAAGAGTAAAAAACCGATTCACATCTACCCGTTCTAGACCTCTCATGATTTTAAACATCTCTATCATATCCCCCCTCAGCCGTCTCTTCTCCAAGCTGAAAAGTCCTAACCTCTTTAGTCTTTCCTCATAGGGGAGCTGTTCCATTCCCTTTATCATTTTGGTAGCCCTTCTCTGAACCTTCTCCATCGCAATTATATCTTTTTTGAGATGTGGCGACCAGAATTGTACACAATATTCAAGGTGTGGTCTCACCATGGAGCGTAACAGAGGCATTATGACATTTTCCGTTTTATTCACCATTCCCTTTCTAATAGTTCCCAACATTCTGTTTGCTTTTTTGAGTGCCGCAGCACACTGAACCGATGATTTCAATGTGTTATCCACTATGACACCTAGATCTCTTTCTTGGGTAGTAGCACATTATATGGAACCTAAGTTTGTGTAACTATAGCATGGGTTATTTTTCCCTATATGCATCACCTTGCACTTGTCCACATTAAATTTCATCTGCCATTTAGATGCCCAATTTTCCAGTCTCACAAAGTCTTCCTGCAATTTATCACAATCTGCTTGTGATTTAACTACTCTGAACAATTTTGTATCATCTGCAAATTTGATTACCTCACTTGTCGTATTTCTTTCCAGATCATTTATAAATATATTGAAAAGTAAGGGTCCCAATACAGATCCCTGAGGCACTCCACTGCCCATTCCCTTCCACTGAGAAAATTGTCCATTTAATCCTACTCTCTGTTTCCTGTCTTTTAGCCAATTTGTAATCCACGAAAGGACATCGCCACCTATCCCATGACTTTTTATTTTTCCTAGAAGCCTCTCATGAGGAACTTTGTCAAATGCCTTCTGAAAATCCAAGAATACTACATCTACCGGTTCACCTTTATCCACATGTTTATTAACTCCTTCAAAAAAGTGAAGCAGATTTGTGAGGCAAGACTTGCCTTGGGTAAAGCCATGCTGACTTTGTTCCATTAAACCATGTCTTTCTATATGTTCTGTGATTTTGATGTTTAGAACACTTTCCACTGTTTTTCCTGGCACTGAAGTCAGGCTAACCGGTCTGTAATTTCCCGGATCTCCTCTGGAGCCCTTTTTAAATATAGGGGTTACATTAGCCACCCTCCAGTCTTCAGGTACAATGTTCTTATGTTCTTATCACTCATGGATGTACTAACACATCTCAACACGCTTCCTTTTTTCACACATACTGTTATGCACAAAGGCTCATATAGGTGCGTATGGTACACATTTATAAAATATGGTTTACTCATGGACCTGTAAGATTCATGAATTTATATGTGCTTTTTTTGCATGTGTAAGCTTTTCAAAATTCACCTGAAAGAATTTAAATGTAATTCCCTTCCCTCACCCCAACACTGTTAAGTCAGACAGTGCTCAGATCACATCAAAGTGTCCTTATAATTCCATCCTTTCCAACCTGATCCACAAAAGCTTCATCAATTCCATCTTCGGCAAATCCTCAAACTCATTTTAAATCTTCATTTTCATACTTCCTACATAAAACTTAAAAAATATCAAAGAGGCATATTACAGATCAATGTGTCACTGCTCTCAGTGATCCATTAAATTGCCTGTCTTGCATTTATACAAGAATAGTCATTATGAAATATGTATCTTCATTCATACTGTACAAAAGAAATTCTCCAGCATTGTGTGCCTGAATGCAAGTATAAACCCTGTTTATTTCGATATCCCCATTATCTCTCTGAACAGAAATGTTTGCTGATAAAATTTAGGGATTAACTTGAGCTTGCCCCTGAGATACAGGGGAATTCAATGAACGCAGAGAATGCAGCAGTCTGCTAGCAGACTTAGAGCAGAAGACAGCATAGAATAAAAGAGAGAGGCCTATCTGATCAACTTAATACTACTTGGATTTATATGCAGAACACCCAGATGAAATCTTTGTCTAGAAGGATCAATGTGAGCTAGTTCCTCAAAAAGTGTGAGGACCTTGGAGAAGAGAGAGGGAGTATAAAGACCTCAATTTAAGAGACAAGTAATAAATCATCTACTAATATTCTCTTGAAGCAATTTATGTTAGCGTAGCTACCTGAAGAGTTCCATATTAAATTGGAAGATTCATATTCTAAAGCATTTAGCTGGCTAATTCAGAAGTTACACAAAGCTAAACCCTGTAGAGCTACACTACTCATTTCATCCCACAATGTACAATATATATTTAATTTCTTATACACACAATTCATATATTTCACAAAATATTATTTATTACTTTATTGCATTTCCTCTCTTTGTAAACAATACATATATTTATTACAAATCTTGTCATAAATTATATTACAAAACATTATTTATTACATTTATAATGCATACCAATCACAGCAAGAGTAGATATATCAATGTGATCAACTCATTACATAGTTTATACCATACAAAACATGGGCATGTAATAACCCATTGCCCCTATAAACACATACAACACATTCACACTCATACTTCACTCATTTATAATAAAAGCTTCACCCCATTTAGAAATGCTCACACTGTCAATTAGCCCTTCAATTACTTCAATTACTCACACTAAATATTAAACTATTAATAAACTCATCACTTTTAACTAAATATTCCCATATCTTCAGTGGGTACCAATCACCCCATGTTCTTCATTCAAAGATATTCTGCTCCTTTCTTCAACGATATTCACTCCTTCTTCAACGATGTTCACCCCATCAAGGTTCCTTGTTTCACCTACTCAGGGCTTCATCAGGGGAAATCTGTAACCACATCTTGACTATCATGATATTAACCCCACTCATAAGCGAGCTCCTAAAACTTACATATAAAGAGTTAACATACCCACCATTTAGCTGCAAGGAGGCAACTCAATGACCCCCATTTTCATCAGAGAATATATACTGAACCTTTCAGTGAGATCAGTAAGAAGGTTAAGGATATACTTGAAGGAGCCTTGTGGAGTAAAGCTATTAGTAAGAAAGAATATCGCTATATGATGCCAGAATACCCAATGCCCCCTTACATATATTTTGTACCAAAAATTCCTAAAAGTCTTGATGATACCCCAGGTAGACCTATTGTGTCCGGTATAGGTTCAGTTTTCGAACCATTGGCAAAATTTATTGATAGTTTCCTTCAGCAGGATGTTGCACATATAGGGGTAGATTTTATAATTTAGCGCGAATGCGTACTTTTGTTCACACAGCAGGCGCTAACAAGAGTACGCGGGATTTCAATAGATATGCGCGTAGCCGCACGTATCCATTAAAATCCGGGATCGGCGCGTGCAAGGCTGCCAATTTTAGGCAGCCTGCGCGCGCCAAGCCTCCAAGGCCGCTCCGAAATCGGAACGGCCTTGGAGGGAACTTTCTTTCACCCTCCCCTCACCTTCCCCTCCCTTCCCCTACCTAACCCACCCCCCCCAGCCCTATCTAAACCCCCCCCTACCTTTATCGCCGGATTTACACCTGCCGGAGGCAGACGTAAATCTGCGTGCGCCAGCGGGCTGCTGGCGCACCATCACTCGACCCGAGGGCTGTTCCGGAGGGCGCGGCCATGCCCCTGGAACACCCCCGGGCCAAAACCACACCCGCGGCGCCACCCCCGAAACATCGCGTCACCCGCGCCACGCCCCCCGAAACACCGCGTCATGACCACCACGCCCCCCGATGCCCCCTGGCACGCCTCTCCATGCAAGCCCCGGGACTTACGCGCATCCCGGGGCGCCCCCTCCTGACCCCCCCAAGGCTTGCCAATAATCCCTGGGGGTCCAGCAGGGGTCCGAAAGCGATTTCGCTGTCAGCTGCCAGTAACCAAAATGGCGCCGATAGTCTTTGCCCACACTATGTCACAAAGGCTTTCGGCGCCATTGGTCAGCTCCAGTCACATGACAGGAGCACAAGATGGCGCCGATGGCCATGTGACAGGGGCTGACCAATGGCGCCGGTAGCCCCTGTGACATGGTAGTTCAGAGGCTATTCGGCACCATTTTACAGAGCACGGCTTGAATTAGCACGGGCACGGCACAGCAAATGGAACCCGGGGACCGCGCTGGACCACCAGGGATGTACTTAGTAAGTCTTGGGGAGGGATCGGGATCGGGGGGGGGGTGTTGTATTATAGCTTATTTAAATGTTTGGGGTGGTTTGGGGTGGTTTTTAATTTAAAAAAAAAAAAAAGTGTCCCTCTCCCCATGCAAACCCGAAAAACGAAATTTCCCCGAAATTCGGGGGAAATTCTTTTCGGGTTTCGGGGTCTCCAAAACCACAATGAATTAGGAAAGTTCGTTGTGGTTTTTTTAATTCTGGTGATAAATGAACCACATCTCTACTATTACTAGCAAGAGTAACATGGGATAGACTTAGTTTTTGTGTACTTGCCAAATTCTTATGGCCTGGATTGGCCACTGTTGGAAACAGGATGCTGGGCTTGATGGACCCTTGGTCTGACCCCATATGGCATGTTCTTATGTTCTTAGGTTGCATGCCTGACTACTTTTCACAGCTTCTATAAGGTTTTCCAGATATTGTTGCCTATCTTTCTTTTTCTGTGATCTCCTGTATTTTATGAACACTAACCTTTTCTCCCTTACCTTTTCAGCTACTTCTTTAGAAAACATTAGCATCCTCTATTTCCTCTTACCTTTATTTACTTTGCTAACAAAAAGGTTAGTTGCCTTTTAGTTTTTCTCACTACTCTTCTACTTCCCCTGGATTTTCCCATCCAGCAAACAACTCCTTGAGATACACCCCCATTTTAACAAAGTTAGTTTTCCTGAAGTCTAGGACCCTCACCTTGAAATAAACGTTCATCTCCAACTATTGTACATAGTGAAAACTTACCTGGAGCATTGTGTTTAGTTCTGGAGGTCTTACTCCAGAAGAATATAGGAATAGGCAGTTCAGAAAATGAGTAACCAGGTGGTGGTAGGTCTGCAACAAAACCCTGTGAAGTGAGACTTGGAAATCTAAACGTGCAAATCATACAGGAGATACAGTATGTTAGAGACTAACTTTGGAGGTATACTTTCAGAAACCTCACAGTGAAACCTGTGTGGTAGAGTACTGCCTTTGGTCTCTGTGAATGCCGGCTAAAATATAACCAGCTAATTGCCCAAATGCAAGCACTCACATAGCTAGGACTGTCTGGCAGGAGGCCTCAGAGGCTCTCTAGTATTGGTAGCTATTTCGATCAGGCAGCTGGGTCTGTCTGGCAGGCTGCATGTACAGTAATAACTAGAAGTACTGGTTAAAATACATTATCCCTTACTTCAGGCACAAAATGTTCAAAACATGAACTCTCACCCCAGATAATCCTCTTTGCTTCCAGATCTGGTCCATATGGAACTCCAACAGCTCAAAGAAATGGTAAAATAAATATAGATATGATTTGCAGCATTTGGGCAAATGTTTCTGAACTATCCACTTGAGTTACAGCATTTCATGAGTGCTTATAGGTGGTTGAGTGACGGGTAGATGTGGTTACAGACTCTATGTCGCAGTTACATATCACAGCTAAAAAAAGAGAGACTCTTTAGCAGAACTTTGAGGATTTATTTAATAGAAATCGGAGAAAGAACTTTCAAACCCTTGGTCTGCAAGAAGGAATTGAGGATTCTAACTGAATCACTTACCTGTCTAAGCTCATTCCTAAATGTTGATGCTTTTTACCTCTCCTCTTAAAATCAAGAGAGTACAGAGAATTTCTTCACATCCCCTTAAGAATGCCAAGTATCTTCGACCAGCAGGTTTCTGCAGTATCCCCATGTATTGGTTTTATTATCTGCTGCAAACCTCAAGGCTCCGATTCTCTGTGAAGATTTGCCCTGGATCTTGCTAAATCAATTGCAATTCAGAGAAAGGCTGTTCTCAGTCTTAGGACACTGCTGAAGGTCCTAGGCACCAAATATGGGGCATCGTTTTCCATCCGGATTGCACGCGATAAGGGACGTTTCGCACGCGAAAAGTCCCTTATCGCGTGCGATACCAAAATGGGGTTGGAGTCGGCCCTGAAGAGGAGGAGTCGGGGCATCACCGGGGCCGACTCCGCAAAGACGCCACGGATGACGAAAAGGTAAGGCCATTTTCACGTCCGAGTTCGCGCCCAATAGCTACACCTTCTATGGTGGCGCTATTGGTTGCAAAACCGGCAGCGATCGCACCGTGACGGTGCAAGCGCTGCCGGCTAGCGCAGGCCCGCCCCCCATTTCGGCCCCCCACCCCTCATTACCTAAAGTATCGCAGGCCTGTGATACTTTAGAAAATGAGGCCCATGGTCTTCTCTATCTGATTTCTATGTGGATAACTTTTCACAATCAGACTCTTAATTTTATAAACCTGAGGACCTTAAACATTTTATCCGGGAGCATTCTGACATTATTGTGATGGCTATCTGATCTAAGATCGGCTGCTTTTTTTGGACAGCGCTTTTTCAGATTTCTTGGCTACTCAGGACTTTGTCAGCTATTTTCCTGGTTGACATTATGCCCTTCTCTTGTTTGGCTTTTTTGTTTTGCTTATCCTGAATAATCAATTATTATGCCGTTTTTCCAGGAGGATTTTTATTTGCTGATGATTCGAGTTTTTCCTGCTTAGACATTTTCTGTTGTCATGTTTGCATACATTTGTAATATTAATTGACTCTCAAAGGAGCAACATGTCATACTTTAAAAATTGGATGTTACTCATATTATTATTGTTGCAGTTTGGTAGATGCCATAATGTTTTCACAAGGCATTTCCCTTCATCCTTTCTGGACTCTGGTGGATTTGCTGTTGGTTGAGGGAGTCCCTAATGATTTTTGCTTGCTACTCTAAGGACTTAAAGTAAAATATTCCTATTTTCTTGTTCTCATTTTGGGGCGGATTTTAAATGCCCTGCGCGCAGGCGCGCCTGTTTTGCATAGGCCGCCGGCGTGCACAGAGCCCCGGGACGCGCGTAAGTCCCAGGGCTTCGTAAAAGGGGAGGGGGCGTGTCAGGGGCGTTCCCGAAATGACGAGGTGCTTCGGGGGCGTGACGCGGCATTTCGGGGGTGGGCACAGGGGCATGGCGCCGGCCCGGGGGCGTGGTTGAGGCCTCCGGACCAGCCCCCGGGTCAGGTGATGGCGCGCCAGCAGCCCGCTGGCGCACGCAGATTTACGTCTGCTTTTAGCAGGCGTAAATCTGCCAACAAAGGTAAGGGGGGGGTTTAGATAGGGCCGGGGGGGTGGGTTAGGTAGGGGAAGGGAGGGGAAGGTGGGGGGAGGGCGAAGGAAAGTTCCCTCCGAGGCCGCTCCGAAATTGGAGCGGCCTCGGAGGGAACAGGCAGCGCGCGCTGGCCTCGGCGCGCGCAGATTGCACAAATGTGCACCCCCTTGCGCGCGACAACCCCGGATTTTATAAGATACACATGGCTACGCGCGTATCTTATAAAATCCAGCGTACTTTTGTTCGCGCCTGGTGCACGAACAAAAGTACAGGATCGTGCAATTTTTTAAAATCTACCCCTTTGTGTTTTGGCAATATTTCTTAATGTAGAGGGGAATGATATTTTCTTTATTTTCTTTCTCAAATTTTGGCGATGCCAATGGTCTAACCCATTGTATCAGGAGGAAGAAGTTCTTGGTTATTTAAAATCACTTAACCCCGATATTATTACACTGCAGGAAACCCACTCATCACATTCAGAATCACGCATATTATAGTGTGACTAGATTAGAAAGGTGATTTTTGCACATGCCATTAAGAAGAAAAAAGGAGCTGCTGTACTCTTTAATAAATGTTTAGAATTACAGGTTTTTTCCCAGTCAACAGATTTGGATGACAGGCTGAAAAGTTTTTTTTTTGAATCTTTATGCTCCTAATGCTGGGCCTTCCTAAGAAGGGAATCATCCTAGACTTAGATTTACACACAAGCCTACTAGGCCTGTGCTTAGGGCAGAAAACATTTGGGGGTGGAAGTGTTTTTATCCCTAGCTACCACACCGACCTCCAATCCTGCCACAGAACTTCAAACCCTCACCTCTGCTGCCACCAAGTCTCCTCCCCACAGGCTTCTGAACGTTTTTCCTCCTGCTACGTTTTTCTCCATACCCACACACTCCCTCATTCCCCTCCCCCCCCCCACACACACACACTCCTAATTCTTAGGAGCTACACTCCAGCAAAGTATCCTCGGATTCCATTAAGCATGGGGATTGTCAACCTGTGCTCTTAGTTCCTGCTGTGAACCTACCCCCTCCAGGCTTCCTCTGAGCATGTGCTGATTTGGTTCACAAAGTCATGAAATCTGAGGATACATCACTGAAGCAGAGCTCCTGAGGTTTGGGAAGAGGGGGCAAGGTGGAAGCAGGAGGGAAAGATTCAAATTCCAGTAGGAAGATGGATGGCAACAACATTACTACCAATACATCCTTCAGTTTAGTTTGAATCTCATTATGGCCTTATATGAGGAAGTTACAGGTAAAATTGATCTCTAACACCTAGGTCTCATGTTAGGCCTTGTCTTGTCAAACTAGAGCTCATTACATTTCCCATCCTCTAGGTCTGTTCAATCCACTGTGGCTGTATTTGATAAAATGGAGCACTTCATCTTTTCCTGGTATTTCAACCAAATACAGCAAGATCTACTAAGACCAGTAGCCTATTGAAAAAGGGCAGGAAAGTTAGTGGCAGAGACACTTATCTGTCTCTACATGTGTCCGTTATGACAATGATGATGATTTATTTGCACATGGTATGGCGCGCTTATTATTGACCTAATTGCCACTATGTAAGCTCCCAGGGAGCTTCTGTAACCAGGGATAAAAAAAATACCATAGAAAGGTAAATACGTTTGTTTTGTTTTTTTTCTGACCTGAGTTCTGAGGCTGTAGAAAGCACCCTCAGGGTGTTTGACTGCCTGGGGGGAGGAGCTGTTGTGGCTCAAAGTAAAGAACCTAAAGCTGTATGACAAGAGTCTTAAGTGAGGGGCTTCAGGGAATGAAAACAACAAAAAGTATCTAGTAGGGATGTGCATTTGTTTAGTATGAATTAGGCAATTTCAATGGATGGCCGGCACCATCTTTGAAAATGGCGCAGGCCATCCATTGCTCCTTCATGTGACAGGGGCAGACCAATGGCACCAGTAGCCCCTGTCACATGGTAAGGGCAAAGTGTCACTGGTGCCATTTTGATTAGTGGCAGCCAATGGCCCAAGAGGGAGAGATCGCTCCCGGGACCCCACTGGACCACCAGGGCTTTTAGTAAGTCTTGGGGGGATGGGGATGGTTGGGGGGTTGTAATTAAATAAAATTGAAGGGTTGGGGGTGGGTTTTTGTTTTTTTGGTGCGTTTTGCCGGAAAAAAAAAAAACCGAACCAGTGGAAAAAGAAGTTTTCCATGAAGCGCCCGACCCGAAGCCTGACCCGAAAGTTTAAAACTAAGCACATCTCTAGTATCTAGCAGGAAGATAAGATCTCTGGTGTAATTACAAGCCTGGGGGGGGGGGGGGGTGGGGGGGAGAGGTGGGGAGAATCAGTTGTGAAGTTTTTTTTTCTGTCTTTACCTCCAGTTACAAGAGGAGGGCGGGACTGAAGTAGAATGACTTCAGCAGGAAGACCAGGGCTGAATATTCTGTCAGCTTGCTATGTCAGTCCTGCCAAAGCTAAGGCTTATGGCAAATCCATGCTGAGAGATATGCTAATGATTCGCCCCCCATGAGCAGGAGAGGTTTTGCCCATGGAGAGACAAGAGACAGAGAGGAAAGGGCAGATTGTTTCTGGCTCCTTTTCTGGGCCGCTTTATTTGACTGAAAGGTTAAAATCCAGAGGAAATTGATGTTAATATTAGAGATGTGAATCGTGTGCCCGATCGTTTTAACGATCAGGTTCGGATGGAGGGAGAAAAAAATCAGATCGTTAGAGATGTGAATTGGAATCGGTTCCGATTCCAATTCACATTGTTAATATTTTAGTGAGGCCTGAGCAGATAAAAAAAAACCCCACCCCGACCCTTTACAAATGACCCCTTTGCTCTCCCACCCTCCCGAACCCCCCCCAAAATGTTAAATTACCTGGTGGTCCAGTGGGGGGGGGGGTCCCGGCGCGATCTCCCGGGCCATTGGCCACCACTGATAAAAATGGCGCCGATGGCCCGATAAAAAAACCCCACCCCGACCCTTTACAAATTACCCCTTTGCTTCTCCCACCCTCCCAAACCCCCCAAAAACCTTTTACATGTACCTGGTGGTCTAGCGGGGGGTCCGGGAGCCATCCCTTCAATCATACCCTCGGTGCCGGTGCCGGTGCTGGAGGTTTCAAAATGGCGCCGATCGCCTTTGCCCTCACTATGTCACAGGGAGCGACCGTCGCTCCCTATGACAAAGTGAGGGCAAAGGCGATCGACTGCCAGTATGGCGCCAATCGCCTTTGCCCTCACTTTGTCACAGGGAGCGACCGTCGCTCCCTGTGACATAGTGAGGGCAAAGGCGATCGGCACCATTTTGAAACCTCCGGCACCGGCACCGAGGGTATGATTGAAGGGATGGCTCCCGGACCCCCCGCTAGACCACCAGGTACATGTAAAAGGTTTTTGGGGGGTCGGGAGGGTGGGAGAAGCAAAGGGGTAATTTGTAAAGGGTCGGGTGGGTTTTTTTTTATCGGGCCATCGGCGCCATTTTTATCAGTGGTAGCCAAAATGGCGCCGATGGCCCGAGAGTGGGAGATCGCGCCAGGACCCCCCCCCCCACTGGACCACCAGGTAACGTAACATTTTGGGGGGGTTCGGGAGGGTGGGGGAGGGTAAGGAATTGGTTTTAAAGGGTCGGGGTGGGTTTAGGGTTTGTTTTGGTGTGCCGTTTTTCCCGCCCTCCCCCAAATAATTCCCGTGCCCTATTTAACATTATTTAAATACATCTTCGGAAGAGGGGGGTCATGGATAGTGTATTCAAGGAACACATGCTTTGATTTATTTAAAGATAATTAGGGCTTCAAACACCTGCACCAGGAGACAGAGAGACGAGAAGAGAAGAGAAAAGAAGAGAAGAGACAGACCGCCTTCAGCCATCTGCCTCTAGTGCCTGGAAAAGACAAAGGGAGAGCTGCAGCGAGGAAAATAGGAACCAGTCTCGAAGGATTACAGGACAGCTAAGTGAAAGCATTGTGCACCACAAAATTGTTGGCCAACACAATATAGCAATAATTTAAGAAAGCTACATATATACACTGCATAGGAATGAAAATAAGAAAACTGTTCTACTACTGATATTTTTTTTGTTAGCGAAGCAAAGAAAACATTGAAAACAAAAATTAGAAACCAACAAACATATTTACCATCTTTGTTGCATCACACCTGAGGATCAGCTTGAATCCTTGAGGAAAGAAAGCTTTGAAAGTATAATTTTCTTTTATAACTAACTTTGGAAAGAGTCTCACACACACACATACACATTATATATATCTACCAGAGACAGAATAAGGTATTGAGTTAACATATAATATCTCAATTATACTTACCTGATAAGAGTTCCCTATCAGTAGTTACTGGTACCAGACAGGGAATAAGAATTATAAGTGGAAAGGTGATATAGGAAACAAAAGAGTTCTTTAATAGGGATGTGAATCGTTTTAGGACGATTAAAATTATCGTCCGATAATTTTAATATCGTCTTAAACCGTTATGGAACACAATACAATAGAGATTCTAACGATTTATCGTTATAAATCGTTAGAATCGTGAGCCGGCACACTAAAACCCCCTAAAACCCACCCCCGACCCTTTAAATTAAATCCCCCACCCTCCCGAACCCCCCCCAAATGACTTAAATAACCTGCGGGTCCAGCGGCGGTCCGGAACGGCAGCGGTCCGGAACGGGCTCCTGCTCCTCAATCTTGTTGTCTTCAGCCGGAGCCATTTTCCAAAATGGCGGCGAAAAATGGCGGCGGCCATAGACGAACACGATTGGACGGCAGGAGGTCCTTCCGGACCCCCGCTGGACTTTTGGCAAGTCTCGTGGGGGTCAGGAGGCCCCCCACAAGCTGGCCAAAAGTTCCTGGAGGTCCAGCGGGGGTCAGGGAGCGATTTCCCGCCGCGAATCGTTTTCGTACGGAAAATGGCGCCGGCAGGAGATCGACTGCAGGAGGTTGTTCAGCGAGGCGCCGGAACCCTCGCTGAACGACCTCCTGCAGTCGATCTCCTGCCGGCGCCATTTTCCGTACGGAAAATGGCGCCAGCCATACGCGTATGGCCGGCGCCATTTTCCGTACGAAAACGATTCGCGGCGGGAAATCGCTCCCTGACCCCCGCTGGACCTCCAGGAATTTTTGGCCAGCTTGTGGGGGGCCTCCTGACCCCCACGAGACTTGCCAAAAGTCCAGCGGGGGTCCGGAAGGACCTCCTGCCGTCCAATCGTGTTCGTCTATGGCCGCCGCCATTTTTCGCCGCCATTTTGGAAAATGGCGCCGGCTGAAGACAACAAGATTGAGGAGCAGGAGCCCGTTCCAGACCGCTGCCGTTCCGGACCGCCGCTGGACCCACAGGTTATTTAAGTCATTTGGGGGGGGTTCGGGAGGGTGGGGGATTTAATTTAAAGGGTCGGGGGTGGGTTTTAGGGGGTTTTAGTGTGCCGGTTTTGCGATTTTTCGATTTTTCACGATTTTTCACGATATTTTACCCCCCCAAACGGCAACAATACGATTCCCTCCCCCTCCCAGCCGAAATCGATCGTTAAGACGATCGAGGACACGATTCACATCCCTATTCTTTAATATGATTTTCTATTGTAAAATAGTACTTTCTGCCATAAATGTTTCTTTTGTAAATTCACAAGAATTGAAACTATTGACTTATGTTACTTTCTTGGTAAACAAACCAAATAAACTATTTTCTTTAAGTTTACATTCAATTTGTCTTCCAGTTGAGCCGGGAGGCGGATCCTTGGCCTGGTGCAGAATTGGTAGACTCCCTGGTCAGACCCAGAGAGTGCCTGCCACCAGGAGGCGGAGCACAAGAGGAGACAGAGGCTAGCTGGAGCTTCACCAATAGCAAACAGGGGTTCCCTCAGGTTGAGCCCTTGGTTACCTGGGCCACCTGGTCTTAGGTGGGCCTCACAGGATTTCCGAAAGATAAAGTTCAAAGGTGTGCCCACCATGAACAAGGGTGCACGGTCGATGTTTAGGTCAAGGAACTCAGAATCCAGAGAAGGCCAGAACAGAGTCTCTGAATGGAGAGCGAGGATAAAGGCCAGAGTCAAGGATAGCATAGTTAGCCAAAGCAGGGGTCGATATCAGTGGGCAGTTCGTGGATAGTCAAACAGGCAAAGGTTGGGTTCCAGTCGGCGGTCAAATGTGGTCAGTGGACAGGCAGAGGTCAGTTCCGGGCAGCGTTCAGACGTGGTTGAGAAAACAGGCAAAGGTCAAATCCAGGTGGCGGTCAAACGTAGTCAAAGAAACAGGCAGAGGTCAGTACCGAGAAGACATCCGAATGGTACCTCCTGGGGAGACAAAGGAACAGGAGGACGCTGGAACAGAAGGACATTGGAACATAAGATTGGAACAAGACACTGGAACAGGAAGCTGGAACAAGACACTGGAACAAGGCACAGGAACAGGAAGGCAAACTTGCTATCACAACGTGATCGACCCAATTGCCAAGGCATCGTTCCAGGGAACGGGCCTTGCCTTATACACTATAGAGTCGTGATGTCATCAGGGAACTACTTGGCTGGGTTTGCCACACTCGATCCTTTAAAAGGCAGGAGGTCGGCCACGCGCACGTCTAGGGGTGGAGCCGAGGAAACGCTGGACATGGAGCCCTGGCGGGAACTCCGCTGTGAGGCATGTGATGATGCCGGAGTTGGAACTTGCTGAGGAGGGCGACGGGGACAGCCGGGACCAACAGCGGCAGGAAGGCCTGAGCTTGTGGACAGCTGAGAGAGGTGAGCAGGCCTGGTCACGGAGCGTACGCGGCCGGGAAGTGCAACACTTCCTTCCCTCTCTACCTCTGGGAGACTGGTTGGGTGGGTTTCACTCCCTTGTTTCCTGGTCTTGGAAGATCCGACAAGAAGGAGAGCAAAATTTTCCTCTCGTAGCCCCCTCTTTTGTGGACTTAGTGGCTCTCAGAGTACCACCAGAAACCCCATATCCTAATAGCCACCTTAGCCACCATAATTGGAGAGTCATTACCCAAAAGTAGTCGGGTACTCTTCTTTCCAAACTCAGGATAGCTTATAAGATATTCAGCCAACCCTCCAGACTTGCTATTCAGTTCAGCCTCCGTTTTCACCTTCAAGGGCTTGATTCACTTAAGGTTTTTCTCATTCTCTGTCTATGGAAAAAATAGCTTAGCGCAGTGTTTCTCAACTTTCTGTATGACACAGACCAGCTAGCTGCCTCTTTACATTATGTGAGCCGGTTTCAGCCGGTTTCAGCGCTGATGAGAGAGAGCAGGGGACTCACAAAAAAATTAAACATAGGGAGAAGGATATGCTCTGTCTCCCATCCTGTCTTTAATATCATGGGTCAGTCCTGCCACTGGATGGTGTTATTTTAAGAAGGTAACTAGATAGTTTAAGAAAATTATTTTCTAAAGAAAAATTGTTCTTTCTTTTCTTTCATTTCCTTTCTGAACCAGTCAACAGTATTGTACCCAGAAAAAAATAAACAAACCTCTCATTCCCAGCCAGCCATCAGCTGATCATTGAAAAAAATTCCTCCTTTTCTTTCTTTTTCCTTCCTCCATCCAGTCAGTCATTATAAAAAGAAAAAAGAGAAAATATTCTTCTTTTCTCCCATGCCCCAGTTAGCCACCAGCTTGTTATTTAAAAAAAAAAAAAGATAAGAAATCCCTCCTTCGCCCTGCCAGTCAGCAATACTATTACACTTAATATTCCATCCCATATACTTCTTTTCCCAGTTGAGGCCTGGGAGTAGCGGAATGTTAATGAGTCGATGTGAGACCGAGTCAGCACTGGGTCTGGTCCCAGAACCCACAGTGGTTCCATCCCTTCCTAGTTCAAGGATCTGAGAGAGGAACAGATGCTGAATTAGTCTCATAAAGGGGCCGATGCAATACAGTGCACTCAGCCAAGCGCACTGTATAACTTGTACTCTGACACGGGTTAAATAGGCGCTGATCCACCCCCTAATCCAATAGGGGGATTAGCGCCTGTTTAACCCGCGTCGGACGTGGAGTGAATTTAATACTGCTCATAACATGCATCCGTGATGAGCAAACACATCATAAATTTCATTGGGTCTTAATGCCAAGTAACAGTCTACCACAATAAGCTTTAATATATATTATTTAATCATTTGAATTAATATAACACCTTTTAGTCAACATGCTCTATATCTTAATTTTTCACTAACTTTTCTACTGCCACCTCAAGGGTACATTTCTGTTACTTTCACTGTACAAAATCTTTCAAGTGAGAAAGAGAAGCAGCCCGATGAAGATTTTAAGACCAAAATTTTAGATGATGGAGTACAACTATTTTGTTTATATTATTTAAACAGGAGTGTTGGAGGTTATACTTTTTTGATACAGAGAAGAGAAAGAACAAAGATATCACTATTGACCGATTATATTGGACTAATCTAAAGAAGAAATGATAAAGAGTGATGTCCAGGGTTATACAGAAATACATTGGCAGAATAGAAATGCAAATTAGTTTCCCATCATTTCGACAGACTCAAATTTCAGCTTTATCCATTCTTTGCTTATGCCTCCTTGATTATATAAAACTGCCCAGTGACCCACTTTCTGGACAGACACATTTTGGACCTGCCTCCCAATGCATTGTGGTCTTTATAGTTCTTCTTATTCCATTTGTCATCAGAGTTACATGAACCAAAACACATCAGGATAGGGCTGTCTAAAAGTCAAGACTAGTCTAAATTCTCCTTTCAGAAAGTGGGTCATTTGGCAGCTCTGAGCTTGAGTCCTACAGTGTTTGCTTGTTCAAGAGAAATATGGTAGACTTATAAATAGTTTCACACTCTTCAATGTGCCATTTTTATTCTTATTTAAGCTTTTTTTTTTTTTTTTTACATTTTCCTAATTACTGTATCTCAAAGCTAGAAGTTGGTTCAGATTGCCTAAAATGACTTAAATGATCGAGATGTGCAAAATACGTAGTTTCCCTGGCAACAAAAAGTGTGTGAAGTCGTTCAGCATTGTGGCCTTCCCGTGTTTGCTTTCTCTTTATTTTAATACTGTTGTTTACATAATGGTTGGCATGGAAAACTGGACACCTCTGATTTGTTTGGTGTTTGCAGTGAAAGAGTAATGCCGTGCTATAAAAATAAATGCCTCAAGAAAAGCAACAAACCCACAAGATGTAAGTCTGCTCTGCACAGGGTTTGCAGTGTATGTATTAGATTTCTTATAAGAAGCAATTTTCAACAAGTCATCCAATTGCAAAGTATGTGAGGCCAGGGGCATAATCAGAACTGAATATTTTAAGGGGGCACAAGGTTAACATGGGTGGGCACTGTGGCCAGTCCCCTCCCTCACCCTGTCCCCATCCCTTAACCCATCTTATCCGGGTCTTCATGGCAGTAACTGCAACAACTAAGACATCTCCCCAAGCCTCTGACACAGAAATGGCATGGAGTGCGACTAGGGTGACCAACTACCCGGTTTTGGACCGGTCAGTCAGGTTTTCAAGTTAATTGTAGTGTCCAGTTATAGAGGTAACCAGCCATGGTAATGTCAGGTCAAAGCTGCATGTGTGGCCCGGGGGCAGCATCTGAACTGTGCTGTGCACAGCCAATCGGAGCAAGGGATGTATGACCCTAGCATCAGCCCTCCAATTAGGTACCTGTTTTTTGTCTCTGGCAGCTGACGCAGCCATTGAAGGAGGAGTGGGAGGGAGATGCATGTAGAAACTATGCCTGCAAGCTGGAGTTGAAGCTGCAATTACCTTTCACTGCCTCCGCTTCCTGCATCTTAATTAGTAATGCTGCCCCCACCTCTGCTGATCATCGCCTGCCGCCACAGCTGCGTCTTCTTCACCTATGGCTCAGCCACCAGTAATGCAGCCTCTAATTTCCATACCACTGTGACTATCTGTTGCTGGTGGCTGTCTGCCTGCTGCTCCCTCCAGTCTCAGCCTTTTTTGCCACTTTAGCCATTCATACATGCATATCTCCAGGCTATCATCACCTCTCCCCCTTCACATGTTCTCTATTCTGCTTCTTCTGTTGCTATTGGTGTCCCTCCCCCCCACCACATCTGAAGGCCACCTGTTTTCTCTTCTATTGGCTGCTGTTGCTGCAGCCAGAGCCAGACAAAAATGTAAACCACTTTATCTTTGTCCCTTAGCAAGCTGGAATTATCAGGTGTTAAACAACAACATGTACTGTTCTGCAGTGGTCCCCTCCCCCTCTCTTCACCTGCCTGTATCCCCTCCCTGGCCCTCTCCCTGCCCTGTATCCCCCTCCATTCCCATCTCCTTGCCCAGCATCCCCTGCCATTACCTCAGTTTCCCACCACTTTTTCCCTCAGATGTATTACTGGGCTGCCAGGTACCCCAGTCAGACCAGGGTAGCATGGCTGGTTGTGGGCGGTGCGTCCTTAGATGATATGACCAGGGTAGCACGGCTGGTCATATCTAATGGTGGCCTGTACTGCTCGCACACAGGTTCCTGATGAACTGCATCAATACTCCTCCTAGGCCTTGCACCATAGGCAGTTGTCCACTTCTTTTAACAGCCCTGGCTCCCTTCTGTTTTCCCCTTCCCTATACAGAATCTCTCTAAGAGTATGTGTGTGTGAGAGATGATGTATGGTGTGCCTAAGAGTGTGTGTGTGGGCATGTGTGAGAGAAAGAGAGGGAGGGAGCCTGTGTGTGTGTGAGAGAGAATGTGAGTGAGGAAGGGAGCGTGTTTCTGAGTTGTAAAGAGAGCATATGTGTGAAAGAGAATTTGAATGAAGGAGCATGTAAGTGAATGAATGGCAGAGGGAGTGAATATGTGAAAGACTGTGTGTGAGAGAGAATGAATGTGTATGTATATGAGACAGAGTTTGTGCAACCCCTATTCTTCAATAATCCAAAATGATCAATGTGTGGAAAAGTGCCCAGATACAGAGAACAAGGGATTTTTTAATATCCTTTTTCGTTTTGAATATTTGGGAATTAGTTGATGTGTCTGATGTTTTGAAATATTTTATGGGTGTTTGGGAAATTTAAAAACATTTTATATGAATTTTTAATTATTGGATTTTCTATTTATCAGCTGTTTTGAAATATTTATTCTTTTTATGAGTATGGTTTTACTATTATAATTGATGTTTTATATATCATGATTTTATTGTTTGTTTTATGAGGAACAGTAATGTTTCTGTTTTTCTATTGTCCAGTCTGGTTTGTTGCAGTTCAGTTCTTGTCAGCATGTTTCTATTTATACTTCATGGTCTCCTTTAGTCTATATTTGGTGAGGGTCTGTCTGAGTTTTGCATGTGTGACTGAGGTGATGTATTCTGCTAGCATGCGGTTTCTGTACAGAGATCTATAGCATGGAGCTGAGCTGGTGAGATAAGAAATAGGCAGCAGGTGAGTGCCCAGAATAGAAACTCTTGCCTATGTGCAGCCTCTCAGCTCATTGCTCTTTAATTCACACACAGATACACTTATGTAATTCACAGGCAGGATTTAATATGTATGCAAATATATTCAAATATAATGCAAATGACACCCCACCACAGTCTTTAAGTGTCCAGTCCTGGTCTGATGAAAAGTTGACAACCCTAATCTTGAATGAGAAGCTGTAGCTGGCACCATCGATGTAAGTAGGCTTCCAGCCTTCAACCCAGCCCAGATATTCCTCCTGAACACTTAAGGGGCTGAGAGGAGAAGGGATAATCACCTGCCAAAAGTAAGCAAAAAGATTTTGATGGCCTCAAATCTTTGCATGTCTAGCCCAAGGATGCTGGTGTTATCCATTCAAGTTATCCCCCTTAAATATGTAAGGGCTCATGGACTGACAATGATTCCCAAACCTCCAGGCCCTTTAATTCCTGCACCTTTAAGTGGCTGATTTAGTTGGAACATGAGCCTGCTGCTAGGCCTGAGGGCCTGAGCCAAATGTGAGGGGGCAGAAACCTCTGAGGACTCCCCTCTTCCGGCTATGCCACAGATGAGTGCATTTTTAACAAATTTTCAAAGAGTAGCTGCCCTCTGAAAATTATGAACTGTACAGTACACACATAGAAAAGGCGCATGTAGTTTCCACCTGCTATTTGTGCAGGCAGCCGAGCAGGGGTAAAACAGCATGCATACATTTAAAAAGACGAAAACAAATGCACTATTATTTACTTTCCTGACACAAACCTGTCCATAGGGACATTTGTTTGTAAGTGGCTAGACGTATGCATGCTGTAGAAGTACAAAAGTAATTTTAACCAGATAAAGTTGAGCAACTGACAACCATGCCAGTTTACCTGGGTAAATAGCTGTTTACCAATGTAATTGGTTTTGAAAATTGTCTTCTTAATGTTACTCATTCAAACGGGATCCTAAAGGGTTTCACAGTTAAATCACCCTGCCAGGGCACAAACAAGAACGATGTTTGTCCTTCCTTTCTTTAGTACTTTAACAGCTTCACTGCATAACGATTTCTGTAGGGAAGAACATAAGAACATAAGAAATTGCCATGCTGGGTCAGACCAAGAGTCCATCAAGCCCACCATTCTGTTTCCAACAGAGGCCAAACCAGGCCACAAGAACCTGGCAATTACCAAAACACTAAGAAGATCCCATGCTACTGATGCAATTAATAGCAGTGGCTATTCCCTAACTAAACTTGATTAATAGCCATTAATGGACTTCTCCTCCAAGATCTTATCCAAACCTTTTTTGAACCCAGCTACACTAACTGCACTAACCACATCCTCTGGCAACAAATTCCAGAGCTTTATTGTGCATTGAGTGAAAAAGAATTTTCTCCGATTAGTCTTAAATGTGCTACTTGCTAACTTCATGGAATGCCTCCTAGTCCTTCTATTATTCGAAAGTGTAAATAACCGATTCACATCTACTCATCAAGACCTCTCATGAGGATGAGACGATGGTGCAAGGAAGAGGGATTCAGTTTTGTTAGGAACTGGGGAACCTTTTGGGGAAGGGGGAGTCTCTTCCGAAGGGATGGGCTCCACCTTAACCAGGGTTAACCAGACTACTGGCGCTAACCTTTAAAAAAGGAGATAGAGCAGCTTTTAAAATAGAACAAAGGGGAAAGCCAACAGTCATTCAGCAGTGCATAGTTCGGAGAGAGATATCTTCAAAGGATACTAATGATGCATTAGAATTAGGGCATCCCAACAGTGAGGTTCCAATAATAAGAAAAGTAGTCCAAGTGCCTGTAACTAAAAACTCAGCTGAGCTAAAAAATTCTAACTTATCCCTATCAATTAAAAAGCAGAATGGAAATACAAACAAAAAACAAACTTTGAAATGTTTGTATGCTAATGCCAGATGTCTAAGAAGTAAGATGGGAGAATTAGAATGTATAGCAGTGAATGATGACATAGACTTAATTGGCATCTCAGAGACATGGTGGAAGGAGGACAACCAATGGAACAGTGCTATATCAGGGTACAAATTATATCACAATGACAGAGAGGAGCACTCGGGAGTCGGTGTGGTGCTTTATGTCCGGGATGGCATAGAGTCCTGCATGACATTAAATGCACAATTGAATCTTTATGGGTAGAAATCCCTTGTGTGTTGGGGAAGACTATAGTGATAGGAGTATACTACCGTCCACCTGGTCAAGATGGTGAGACTGACAGTGAAATGCTAAGAGAAATTAGGGAAGCTAACCAAATTGGTAGTGTGGTAATAATGGGAGACTTCAATTACCACACCAAAAGAGTCAGGAACATTACCCAAGCTAGAATATATCAATCACAAATGAATGGGAACACAATAATAAATTTTAAATAGCCTAGATGAAGGTGTCAGCAAGCCTGTCATTGTTTTCTACCAAAACCAACCGATCTTCTCTATCATCCACCTTCAACAGTATTTTTGTTATGAATTCGCCGCCCGCAGGGTTCCCCCCCCCGCGAGCAAGCTGACTTACCGCTGTATTCTTCGCCGAGGCGGCAGGACGCCGCCCTCGGCCTGCCCACGCGGCCCAGAGGCCGCCCACCGCCATCCCTGGCTCCGCGGTCGGAGCCGCAGCCTCCCACGGGGCAGGGAGTGCCCCTGACGTCATCCGGATCTTCGCAGCGTTTAGGCCGCAGCCTCGGGCTCGATTAGCGGCAGGAGCCGCCCCTAGGCCTCCCGCAGCGGCTGGAGCCGCTGCCGACGCTGGAGCCTGCGTTCAGGCTCTCCCCTGCCTTCTCTGCAGCGTCTGACGCTGCCGACATGAAGACGCTGTGCAGGCCGCTGTCCAGGGTCCTGCACAGCCCTGCTCTGCCTGCCTTAGACGCGCGGCCGCGTCTCTCTGCAGGATTTAAAGGGCCAGACACAGGAAGTGTCTGAGCCCCACCTAATGACTGTTTCCTGGCTCAGCCCTATAAAGGGCTGCTCCGTTCTTCATGCCTTGCCTTGCATCGTGTTCCAGTCTTCGCTCTGGAGGCTCCGGCCTGCCAGAGACTTTGTAAGGTCTTCTTCCGGAGCTCCGCACCTTGATCTCTTCGTTCCTGTTCCATGTCTTCGCCTGAGGTCCATGTCCAGGTTGCTTCGCCTTCGTCCTGGTGTTCCTGCCTTCCTGAAGTTCCTGCCTTCACTCCGCCTCGTCCTCGCTCTGGAGCCTTCTGGTACCGGTAGGCCGGGGGTTCCCCAGATGTAGTTCCTGGGTGGACTAGGCTGCCGGTGGACGGTTGTCCTGTGCTCCTGAGCCGTGAAGCCTGATGTGTCTTCCTGTGCTGTCCCGCTCCCGTCGTGGTCCGTGACCAGCCTTGGGGCTGTGTAGGGCGCGTAACGGACAGGGTGGTTCCTCGACTCAGTCCCGCGGGTGGCCTGAGTAGGGCGCCCTGAGAGACAGTGCCAATGTCCATGCCTTGTGTCTTGCCTTGATGCCAAGTGTCTTCGTCTGCCTTATCCAGCCATGTGTCTTGCCTCGGATGCCGTTCGCATCATCCCAGCCATGAATCCTCGTCTTGGATGCCGTCTGCATCAACCTCGTCAAGTGTCTCGGCTGCGATGCTGTCCGCATCGATCCTGGTGTCTTGATTCCACAGCCCTGGTGTCACGTCTTCTGCCAAGTGTCTTCGTGCCATGTGATGCCGTTGCATCAACTCTAGTGTCTTCGTGCCAAGGCCCGTCTGCCCTCAACCTCAGGCCAGGCCTGCTGCTCCATGCTGCTCGCAGCAGGTCCGAAAGGGCCCGGAATGGTCGGAGGACCATTCACCTTCCAACATCCTCGGATGTTTGGCCATGGGAGTTTGCCGGCCTGGCAGAGGGTAGAGTGTCCAGCCATGCGGAGCCACCGTCAACCCTTGGTTCGGCCCTGGATGGCTGGGGTCGGGCTGAGGCCCATGGGCACACGAAATCCACCCGTTCGCAACAATTTTTTTTCATATATTTTTTTTTTGTAATTTTCTGATGTATTTTTTAAATTTAAATGTAACCACAGTCCAGGAATTTTTTAAGCACCCTACACGGCCATGTTTCACACAAGCAGTGCTTCTTCAGGGGCATTTAAACAGATCCTTTATCATACCTGTAAAAATTATAACATTTTGTACTAACTCAATGACTGTGGTTATTAGTTTGGAATTATCTTCTGGATTTAAAATTTATTTGAAACATCATACTACATGTACTTCCATCATGGTTGTATATTTGATTAAATGCCCATGCAATTTAGTTTATATTGGAAAAACTACACGTATGCTGAAAACCAGAATGATAGAGCATCGTTCCAACATAAAACTGCTCGTATAGACGAACCCCTTGTCACCCATTGCATTCAATATGGACACTCTTTTACTGATCTGACTTTCTGTGCGATAGATCTGGCAGGGAGGAAATCAGGGATTACATCATCTTCGCCTAAAACAACGCTGGATATATAGATTGAAAACAGTCACCCCGTTTGGTATAAATACTGAATTAGATTTACATGTTTTCTTGGGATAAGATATTTTGCTCATGGTTGTTATTACAGAATTGTGAAGTGGTACCTTTTTCCCTCCTCTACATGATGTCATAATGTCTTGTTTTGGCATTCCCATTTGCATACAGTGATGTCCAGTTCCCGCTCTCAGCATACACAGGATATTTAAAGAGACGCTCTTGTTAGCCTCGGTTCCTCCGTTTCTATTGCAAGATGGTTGAGACGCAAGTCCAGATGAAAATGGTAGCCTCATAATGAAGATAGGTACTGCTGTGTAGCATTTCAGATCTTTTGCATGTTTTACTAAAAATAGTCTTCTGTCATAATTTTTATAGGTACGATAAAGGATCTGTTTAAATGCCCCTGAAGAAGCACTGCTTGTGTGAAACATGGCCGTGTAAGGCACTTAAAAAATTCCTGGACTGTGGTTACATTTAAATTTTAATTAAAAAAATACATCAGAAAATTACAAAAAAAATTATATGAAATAAAATACTGTTGAAGGTGGATGATAGAGAAGACCGGTTAGTTTTGGTGGAAAACAATGACAGGCTTGCTGACACATTCATCTAGGCTATTTAGAATTTATTATTGTGTTCCCATTCATTTGTGATTGAGACTTCAATTACCCCAATAATGACTGGGTAAATGTATCATTGTTACATGCTAGAGATATAAAGTTCCTGGATGGACTAAATGACATTTTTATGGAGCAATTGGTTCAGGAACCAACACGAGAGGGAGCAATTTTAGATCTAATTCTCTGTGAAGCACAGGATTTGGTGAGAGAGGTAATGGTGGTGGGGCCGCTTGGCAATAGTGATCATAATATGATCAAATTTGAATTAATAACTGGAAGGGGGACAGTAAGCAAATCCACAGCTACCGTGCTAAACTTTCAAAAGGGAAATTTTGATAAAAGGGGAAAAATAGTTAGAAAAACACTGAAAGGAGCAGCTACAAAGGTAAAAAGTGTGCAAGAGGCGTGCTCATTGTTAAAAAATACCATCCTAGAAGCACAGTCCAGATCTATTCCACATATTAAAAAAGGTGGAAAGAAGGCAAAACGATTACTGGCATGGTTAAAAGGGGAGGTGAAAGAAGCTATTTTAGCCAAAAGATCTTCATTCAAAAATTGGAAGAAGGATCCAACAGAAGAAAATAGGATAATGCATAAGCGTTGGCAAGTTAAATGTAAGACATTGATAAGACAGGCTGAGAGAATTTGAAAAGAAGTTGGCTGTAGAGGCAAAAACTCACAGTAAAAACTTTTTAAAATATATCCGAAACAGAAAGCTGGTGAGGGAGTCAGTTGGACCTTTAGATGATCGAGGGGTTAAAGGGAGACTTAGAGAAGATAAGGCCATCGTGGAAAGATTAAATGATTTCTTTGCTTCGGTGTTTACTGAAGAGGATGTTGGAGAGGTACCCGTACTGGAGAAAGTTTTCATGGGTAATGATTCAGATGGACTGAATCAAATCACGGTGAACCTAGAAGATGTGGTAGACCTGATTGACAAACTGAAGAGTAGTAAATCACCTGGACCGGATGGTATACACCCAAGGGTTCTGAAGGAACTAAAAAATGAAATTTCAGACCTATTAGTAAACATTTGCAACCTATCATTAAAATCATCCATTGTACCTGAAGACTGGAGGATAGCTAATGTAACCCCCATATTTAAAAATGGCTCCAGGGGCAATCCAGGAAACTACAGATCGGTTAGCATGACGTCAGTGCCAGGAAAAATAGTGAAAAGTGTCCTAAATATCAAAATCACAGAACATATAGAAAGACATGGTTTAATGGAATAAAGCCAGCATGGCTTTACCCAAGGCAAGTCTTGCCTCACAAATTTGCTTAACGTTTTTGAAGGAGTTAATAAACAGGTGAACCGGTAGATGTAGTGTACTTGGATTTTCAGAAGGCGTTTGACAAAGTTCCTCATGAGAGGCTTTTAGGAAAAGTAAAAAGTGATGGGATAGGTGGCGATATGGATTACAAACTGGCTAAAAGACAGGAAACAGAGGGGTAGATTTTTAAAAAATGCGCGTTCGCGTACTTTTGTTGGCGCATCAGTCGCAAACAAAAGTACGCTGGATTTTAGTAGATACGCATGTAGCCGCGCATATCTGCTAAAATCCAGGATCGGCACGCGCAAGGCTGCCGATTTTGGGCAGCCGGCGCATGCAAGGCTGCGGATTTTGGGCAGCCGGCGCGTGCCGAGCCGCGCAGCATGCCTCCTTTCCCTGCGAGGCAGCCTTGGAGGGAGCAGCCTTGGAGGGAACTCTCTTTCGCCCTCCCCTCACCTTCCCCTCCCTTCCTCTACCTAACCCACCCCCCCGGCCCTAACTAAACCCCCCCCTACCTTTGTCCACGGATTTACGCCTCCCGGAGGGAGATGTAAATCCACGCGCGCCAGCGGGCCGCTGGCGCGCTGAGACGCAACCCGGGGGCGGTTCCGGAGGGCACGGCCACGCCCCAGACCGCCCCGGGCCGAAACCACGCCCCCGGGCCCGCCCCCGAAACACCACGTCCCGCCCCCAAAACGCCGCGTCGATCGGCCCCGCCCCCAACATGCCCCAGACAAAAAACCCCGGGACTTATGCGAGTCCCGGGGCTCTGCGCGCGGTGGCAGGCCTATGGAAAATAGGCGCGCCGGCACGCAAGGCCCTGCTCGCGTAAATCTGGGCGGATTTATGCGAGCAGGGCTTTGAAAATCCGCCCGAGAGAGTAGGATTAAATGGACAATTTTCTCAGTGGAAGGGAGTGGGCAGTGGAGTGCCTCAGGGATCTGTATTGGGACCCTTACATTTCAATATATTTATAAATGATCTGGAAGGAAATACTACGAGTCAGATAATCATATTTGCAGATGATATAAAATTGTTCAGAGTAGTTAAATCACAAGCAGATTGTGATAAATTGCAGGAAGACCTTGCGAGACTGAAAAATTGGGCATCAAAATGGCAGATGAAATTTAATGTGGATAAGTGCATGGTGATGCATATAGGGAAAAATAACCCATGCTATAGTTACACAATGTTAGGTTCCATATTAGGTGCTATTATCCAAGAAAGATATCTAGGAGTTATAATGAATAACACATTGAAATTGTCGGTTCAGTGTGCTGTGGCAGTCAAGAAAGCAAACAGAACGTTGGGAATTATTAGAAAAGGAATGGTGAATAAAACGGAAAATGTCATAATGCCTCTGTATCGCTCCATGGTGAGACCGCACCTTGAATACTGTGTACAATTCTGGTCGCTGCATCTCAAAAAAGATATAATTGCGATAGAGAAGGTATAGAGAAGGGCTACCAAAATGATAAGGGGAATGGAACAGCTCCCCTACGAGGAAAGACTAAAGAGGTTAGGACTTTTCAGCTTGGAGAAGAGACGGCTGAGGGGGGATATGATAGAGGTGTTTAAAATCATGAGAGGTCTAGAATGGGTAGATGTGAATCGGTCATTTACTGTTTCAGATAATAGAAAGACTAGGGGGCACTCCATGATGTTAGCATGTGGCACATTTAAAACTAATCGGAGAAAGTTCTTTTTCACTCAATGCACGATTAAACTCTGGAATTTGTTGCCAGAGGATGTAGTTAGTGCAGTTAGTATAGCTGTGATTAAAAAAGGATTGGATAAGTTCTTGGAGGAGAAGTCCATTACCTGCTATTAATTAGGTTGACTTAGAAAATAGCCACTGCTATTACTAGCAACAGTAACATGGAATAGACTTAGTTTTTGGGTACTTTCCAGGTTCTTATGGCCTGGATTGGCCACTGTTGGAAACAGGATGCTGGGCTTGATGGACCCTTGGTCAGACCCAGTATGGCATGTTCTTATGTTCTTATGTTCTTTATCATATCCACCTTCAGCCATCTCTTCTCCAAGCTGAACAGCCCTAACCTCTTCAGCCTTTCCTCATAGGGGAGCTGTTCCATCCTCTTTATCATTTTGGTTGCTCTTTCTGTACCTTCTCCATTGCAACTATATCTGTTTTGAGATGTGGCAACCATTTTAAGTCGGCGCTTAAAACCTGGCTGTTCACACAGGCATTTGCTGCGGAGACCAGTGAAATATAGAGGGGTTTGATTTTATCGGTTTTACTTTGTAAGGGATAATTTTTATAATTTTTTGATATTTTATGTCCTAATTTATAGATTGAAGGGATATGATGATTTTATGTACAACTGTATTTCAAATGACATGTTTGGCCCTTGACTTAATTTTGTTTGTATATTGTTTTATATTGTATGCCTTCTGTAAACCATTGTGAAGGAACTGTTCTAAATGACGGTATAAAAAAAGCCACTAAATAAATAAATAAATAAACAAACAAACATGCAGAGAGACCAATCTACTATCTAAGTACTTTCATTTTTCTGTGAACCTTGTCCAGATAAATCTCCTTTTTTGGTAAATACAATTTTTAAACTTTTTAAGTGTGTAAATTGAATATGAGTTACCTGGATAAATGCCTACTTTTTAATATTTTGGGCACTTATCTGGTTAAATTATATGGATGAATAACTCATTATCCATCTAAACTTTTGCTGGATAGCATAAGGGTTTTCCAGCAGCATTTCAGGGCAGACTTATGTTATCCAGATAAGTTATCCAGCTAACTCGAATATTCATAGTTATCCGGATAACTTATCTGGATAACTCTGGTCACATCAAAGAGTAGTCCTAAAGTTAGCCAGATAAAACTATCCACCTTTTCTTTAATATTCAATAATGTAATGCTTTGCTAGCTACAGTGCCCATCCTGCGGTTGGCACACTCTTACCTCCCGACAGGCCATACCGACATCAGTGGTGTCCTGTGTGGGAATGCACACTCCTCTGTAAAAGAGCCGGCAGTGGGAAAGGCAGATGGACGGTCCCTGATGACATCTCAGCTCTATTGCATTTAAGGGACAGCCCAGCTCTAACTTGAAGCCTCAGCAACAGGTAATCCTGTGGATTATCATCGGTGTGAGTTGTCTTGCCTTTCCTTGCATTGCTGTGCCGTGACATATCTTACCGTATTTCTCCAGGCTGCCCTCTTCAAACTGATTTCAAATGCGCCTGACCCAGTTTGCCTGTACTCCAACCTTGCATCTTGCTGTCTGCCCCGACCATTTCCTGGTCTCTGACCTTGCCTCTTGCTGCCTGCCCCAGCTATTGCCTGGACTCCACCTCTGCCTGTTATCTGCTTCATCCTTGGCAGGTTCCCATCAAGCCCCCAGAACCCAAGGACTCAATCTATGGGAAAGGGGGTCAGAACAGGTGAACATTTTGGCTCTCCTGGTCCTGGTGTGAGGGGGAGGGGGTGTCTTCTATCACCTTGGGCTCATTTCCCCTGATCGTGTGCTACCAAATATCCCTCCAAAGTCAGTCACTGATTAAATATCACCCCCTATGCATTTACAGCATAATAACAGAGTTTACATGAAAAAGGACATTCAAAGTACAGTCTTTTGAAATAAAAATATCACTTACAATGCCATGTAGATTATATAGTATACACAATTGTTCTCATAAGTTTACATATCCCTGGTAGAATTTGTAAGGTGTAGCATTTTAAGAAAACATGAGCACAGACAAAACATGTTTGTTATTTTTAATGTGTTTCAAATTAAACTATTTTATTCATCACAGAATAGCACAATCATTAAACAAACCATAGAAATAAAGGAAATAATAAAATGGTCCTGTTCAAAGTTTACACACCCTGGAATATTTGTGCTGATCAGAGATGTGAATCGGAACTGGAATCGGTTCGGATTCCGGTTCCGATTCACATCGTGGGTTTTTTTTTTCGTCCGACCCGATCGCGGTTTTGTTTATCGGCTGCGCCCGAGCCAATAAACAAAAAACCCACCCCGACCCTTTAAAACTAATCCCTTAGCTTCCCCCACCCTCCTGACCCCCCCAAAAACTTTTTACAGGTACCTGGTGGTCCAGTGGGGGTCCTGGGAGCAATCTCCCGCTCCCGGGCTGTCGGCTGCCACTAATCAAAATGGCGCCGATGGCCCTTTGCCCTTACCATGTGACAGGGTATCTGTGCCATTGGCCGGCCCCTGTCACATGGAGGGAGCACTGGATGGCCGGCGCCATCTTTAAAAATGGCGCAGGCCATCCAGTGCTCCTACCATGTGACAGGGGCCGGCCAATGGCACGGATATCCTGTCACATGGTAAGGGCAAAGGCCATCGGCGCCATTTTTATGAGTGGCAGCCGACGGCCCGAGAGCGGGAGATTGCTCCCCAGACCCCCCTGGACCACCAGGTATCTGTAAAAAGTTTTTTGGGGGGTCGGGAGGGTAGGGGGAAGCTAAGGGATTAGTTATAAAGGGTTGGGGTGGGTTTAGGGGTTATTTTTGTGTGCCGTTTTTCCCGCCCTCCCCCAAAACGATAAGAGAACCCCCACGAACAATGTCATGGGGTTTTCCTATCGTTTTGGGGGAGCCCCTGATTTCTGACGATTTTGAAAATATCGTATGATATTTTCAATCGTCTGAAGCCCGATTCATATTCCTAGTGCTGATAATATGCAATCAAGTTGACACACACAGATTGAGATGGCAATGAAGGGTAGGTATCTACACCTGTGCCCTGTTTGATTGTAATTAGTGTCTGTGTATAAATAGTCAATGAGTATCTTAACTCTTGAGAAACTCTTGTGTATGTATTCGGGGGCTACACTGTCTTTGGTGATTACTGAAGCATGGGGAAAGCAAAAGAATCGTTAAAGGATCTGCAAGCAAAAGAAGTTCAATTTTATAAATCAGTAAAAGAATATCAAAAGATATCAAAATATTTGAAAATGATAATTAGTACTGTTCAAACTCTGATCAAGAAGTGGAAAACTATGGGTTTGGTTAATACCAAGCCAGACCAAGAAAAACATCAGACACAACTGCCAGGAAAATCTGTTGGGATGCAAAGAAAAATCCACAAGCAACTTCCATTTAAATACAGTTTCTTCTCTGAAACAAAGTGGTGTGGGTGTTTCAGCATGCACAATAAGGAGATACTTAAACAAAATGGGCTGCATGGTAGAGTTGCGAGAAAAAAGCCATTCCTGCACCAATGCCACAAAACAGCCCAATTACAATATGCCAAACAGCACCTAGAGAAGGCTCAAAACTTCTGGAACAAAATAATTTGAGTGATGAGATCAAAATTGAAATTTAGGGTCATAACCATAAACAAGAGTCAACACCATCCCTACTGTGAGGTATGGAGGTGGATCTCTGCTGTTTTGAGGGGGGAGGTAGCTACAGCGGCACAGGAAATTTAGTCAAAATTGATGGCAGGATGAAGGCAGCATCTCATCGGAAAATATTGGAGAAGAATTTGCATTCATCAGCCAGGAAGCTGTGGATGGGGTGCACTTGGACTTTCCAATATGACAATGATCTGAAACATAAGGCCAAGTCGACCCTTCAGTGGCTGCAGCAGAAGAAAGTGAAGGTTCTGGAGTGGCCATCACAGTATCCTGACCTCAACATCATTGAGCCGCTTTGGGGAGAACTCAAACATGTAGTTCATGCTAGATAACCAAAGAATTTAAAGGATCTAGAGGTTTTTTGCCAAAAAAAATGGACAGTTTTACCACATAAAAAAATAAAGGGCTTTGTTTACAGCTATCACAAAAGACTGCAAGCCGTCATTGATGCAAAAGGGGGCAATACACAATATTAAGAATTAAGGATATGTAAAACTTTTGAACAGGACCATTTTATTTTTTCCTTTATTGCTATGTTTTGTTTAATGATTCTGCTATTCTGTGATTCATAAAATAGTTTAATTTAAAACACATTAAAAATTTAAAACACATTAAAAATAACACTCATCTTTTCTTAAAATGCTACCAATCTTACAAATTCTTATAAGCACAACTGAAACTGAAAAAAAAATACATTCAAAACCTATGTAGCAAACCTACTGTACTAAAACAGCAATAACTGCCAGCACACAAACAGCAACAACCCTACCTAGGTAAAGGTAGCAGGCTAAATACTACAACAGGCCCTAGAACATTAATACACCCCCTGTTGGGAAAACAGAACAAGCCAAACTGCTATAGATCCCTAGTCACAGACTGCACATTATTTATTTATTTATGTTATTAATCATTATTTATATCCTGCACCCTCCAAAATTCAGGCAGGTTACATAAAAACATATGTAATCATTAATTACATACATCAATAACAATAGGACATACAAAACCAACAGAATCAAACTTTAAAAGTTGCTTAACAGCCAATAAAGGATGTCTTTATCATCTGTAAAACAGAGGGGTTGTTACTTGGGACCTTTATTGTTGCTGGAAATTCTTAAAAGCTTCTTTGAATAAAAATATCACAATATTGCTCGCTGTTTAAGAACTACAGAGGTATATCTATAGTTTGTCTGTAATAATTTTGTTTTGAATTATTATGGATGTTTTTATTGTTCCTGACTCTGAACTGTGGAAGGGTGAGTAAAAAATGTTTTAAAATAAAAAAATTAATATAACAATATAATATATAATATATATAATATTATATATATATAAATAATATAATATAATAAAATATTTTATGAACCTTCCTGAACTCTTTTGGGTCTATTGTACAATGGAGCTGTAGTGGTAAGTTGCTCTACAATGTTAGTCCAACTATTTATTTATTTATTTATTTATTTATTTGCTTTTATATACCGACATTTGTTGTCACATCACATCGGTTTATAGTATAAGAACATAAGAAATTTCCATGCTGGGTCAGACCAAGGGTCCATCAAGCCCAGCATCCTATTTCCAACAGAGGCCAAACCAGGCCACAAGAACCTGGCAATTACCCAAATACTAAGAAGATCCCATGCTACTGTTACAATTAATAGCAGTGGCTATTCCCTAAGTAAACTTGATTAATAGCCGTTAATGGACTTCTCCTCCAAGAACTTATCCAAACCTTTTTTGAACCCAGCTACACTAACTGCACTAACCACATCCTCTGGCAACAAATTCCATAGCTTTATTGTGCGTTGAGTGAAAAAGAATTTTCTCTGATTAGTCTTAAATGTGCTACTTGCTAATTTCATGGAATGCCCCCTAGTCCTTCGAAAGTGTAAATAACCGATTCACATCTACTCATTCAAGACCTCTCAAGATCTTACAGACCTCTATCATATCCCCCCTCAGACGCCTCTTCTCCAAGCTGAACAAGTGGAACAAGTGGAAACTGAAAGGAAATTACATCTGAACAATAAAAAAAAAAAAAAAAGAACTTATTGGTATTACAGGGCCGATGAATAACAAAAGGATAGAGGAAGGGTGGAGATTGAGGTTAGGCAGAGAACATAGTAACTATAATTTTAACAGGTATAGTGTAACATGATAGAAACAGTAACAATAATCCTAACATGTATGGTCTGGCATCAAAGGAATAAGTAAAAATAATTCTGAGGGTTGTAAATTAATAATCATGGTAAGGGAAGCTACTGAAATATTAACTATTGAAAAGATCCTATTTTTGTGAAGTCTAGATGGGAGTGACGTGGGCCAAGTTCATCTTGGTGGGATTGGATGGAAAAACGCAATGAACAGCGTGGGGTGTGAATTCTAAGTACAGATGTGATTCATGGGGTGGATATGTTTTGTAATAAATTGTGTATAATATAAGCCATTTTATATTGAATACACCATTGCGCAGGTAACCAATGTAATGAAAAAAGTACCGGAGTAATGTGGTCATGGATTCTTGCTCCTGTCAACATTCTGGCTGCTGCATTTTGGATAATCTGTAATGAATGTGGTATATTCTAGGGAATTCCAATAAAGAGGGAATTATAGTAATCGAGAGATGAAAATATGACTGACTGAAGAACTCTATGGAAGTCGCTATGATTAAGTAAAGGTTTTAAGTGGTGAAGTCATTTAAACTTTGCAAAAGAGGTTTGCACAATTGTTCCAATATGGGTTTTCATAGACAATGTGGGGGGGGGGGGGTGGGTAGGGGGTCAATGATGACCCCTAAACTATGAACTTTTTGAGATATTTGAATTATGTAAGTCTCGAAACTGTAATGTTCTGGTATGAGATGTTTCACAGCCATAGCCCAAACTATGATTCCATTATTTTATTTTGTAGGTTCAAAACAAGTCTGCAATGAGATAAACATGACTTAATAATAGAAAGGCATAGTGTGAGAACATTGTTTGTGAGAGACCAGGTAGTTTTCAGAGGAAAGAAAAACTGGATGTTATCAGCGTATAACTTATATGTCAGACCTCATATGGAGAGTAAATGGCAGAGATGAGTAAGATAAATTTGAACAATACTGAGGATAGTGATGATCCCTGTGGCATGCCCATGGAAAGGAGGAACTTGTTGGATACTGAATTAGAAATCCTTACTTGCTGTGATCTTTCTGAGAGCTAAGATGTAAACCATGCATGCACCATGCCTCCTATTCAAACTTCCAAGAGACATGATAACAAAATCTCATGGTTCAAAGTATCAAATGCTGAGCTCAAATCCAACAGGACTAGCAAGTAACATATGCCTGAGTTGAAACCTCTTAAGATGGTCACAGACAGTACTGGACAGCAAGAGACTCTCGGTAGGTGGTAACTCTTAAATCTAAACACTATCAGAGTTCCTCACCTTGGTCACATACAGAATACAGACAGATCCTCACTAAATGTTGAATAGGTGACCACAAATTAGAAATAGAAACATGCAAAAACTGAAATGGAAAATACAAGAAGCCAAACTCTCCATGCGGTGCAACAATGCAAAAATAGAAACAGCACCAGTCCTCGAAATTGCTGCCCCCTCCATCACTACACAGTATTCTCCCTCCCTCCCTCCCTCCCTTCCCCCTCTTCAAAAGCAGATCTGGTATAGCGCGTCTTCCTATAGCAGCACAATCAGCATAGCATCTCCCATCTCTCTCTTCCTGTCCAACTGCAACATCTATTTCTCTCTCCTTCCTTTAGTGGCAGCGTCAGTTCTGGCACAGCATCTCCCACTCTCCCTCTCCTATCCACTCACCCTCTGCCCAGCCCAGCAGCATCCATCTTCCTCTTTCTTCCCTCTACATCATGACAGCAGCATCCCCCCAACATAGCAGCAACCAGATGAGCTTATCTTCCTTCCCCATCACAGAAGCATTCCCCTCTCTCTCTCTTTCTCACTCTCTCTCTCTCTCCCTCTTCCAACCCAGCAGCATCTAGATGATCCTATCCCTGTCACTACTGTAGCAGCATTCCCCACTCTCTTTCCTATAACCACTGCAGCAGCAGCATCCAGATTGCCCTAACTCCACCCCCCACTATAGCAGCATCCTCCATTCTGTCTCCCTTACATCCACATCCAGATTCCCTTCTTCCCCCTCCTTCAGCCCCAGAAAAAAATCTATCTATCCCTTACATCCTACTCCTATCTCCTGTCATAGCAGAGAGACTAAATGAATTCTTTGCTTTGGAAATCACTGAGGAAAATGAAGAGAGATATCATTGCCAGAATATAAATTCAAAGGTGATGATTCAGAGGAACTGAAACAAATCTCAGTGAACCTGCAAGTACTAGAGCAAACTGGCAAATTAAAGAATAGCAAATCATCTGGACCAGATGGTATACATCTCAGAATGCTGAAAGAACTGAGAAATGAAATTGCGGACCTGCTAATGGAAATTCGTAAACTATCAATATCATCATCTATGGTACCTGAAGACTGAAGGGTTGCCAATGTAACACCACTTTTTAGAAAGGGATCAACAGGTGATCCAGTAAACTACAGACCAGTGAGTCTGATGTCTGTGCCAGGCAAAATGGTAGAAATTATCATAAATAACAAAATTGCTGAACATATAGATAGGTATAGTTTAATGGGACAAAACCAATGTGTTTAGACAAGGTAAGTCTTGCCTCACAAATTTCTAGAGATGTGAATCGTGTGCCAGATCGTCTTAACGATCAGATTCAGCTGGGGGGGGGGGGGGGGAATCTGATCGTTAAGATATGTGAATTGGAATAGTTTCCAATTCCAATTCACATCACTAATTTTTGTTTTAGGGAGGCCCGCACCGCTAAAAAAAAAAAAAAACCCACCCGACCCTTTAAATCGACCCCCCCTCCCGACCCCCCAAAATCTTTTAAAATTACCTGGTGGTCCAGGGGGGCCTCGGGGGGCCTCGTGGAGAGATCCAGGGGAGCCTCGGGGAGAGGAGAGATCCAGGGGGGCCTCGGGGAGAAATTTCCCGTTCCCAGGCATCAGCTGTTCTAAAAACAAAATGGCGCCGATGCCCCTTTGCCCTTACCATGTGACAGGGTATCCGTGCCATTGGCCGGCCCCTGTCACTTGGTAGGAGCACTGGATGGCCGGCGCCATTTCTAAAGATGGCGCTGGCCATCTTTACTCATCAGCCCCTATTATACTATACTCTATAATAGGGGCTGATGAGTAAAGATGGCCAGCGCCATCTTTAAAGATGGCATCGGCCATCTAGGGGCTGATGAGTAAAGATGGCGCCGGCCATCCAGTGCTCCTACCATGTGACAGGGGCCGGCCACGCTAAAAAAGTTTTTCCTGGAAAATAGAAGAATCAAAATTGCCCATCATAAATAAGGCCTATTTCCTGACAAAGATTGAAAGGAAAATCGAAGGAAACCAATTGGCAATTTTTGAGAATCTTACCCAATTTATTGAAAGCTCTGCCGTAGAGATATTGGGCAGGGGTACATTATTAGTATCATTTGTCACAGAAAGAGATGTTAGTAATGTGATGAAGGCATTCTTTCAACATTCCTCTGAAAATTTCTATGGCCAACAGGTTAAGATTTTCCCAGATTTTGCTAGACCCACCCAATTAAGGAGACAGGAATTCATAAAATTAAGACCTACACTTTCTTATTAAGATATCCATGTAGATGTCTTATTAAGGGCAAAGGTGAAAATTTTGCATTTACTGTTATTGAACAACTTAAGTCATTCCTAAATGCAAGAACAGTGACCACTGTCCCACAATAAATATTGTTCGGTAATCAGTCAAGTAAGGAAACTATCAAATCGTTAAGCCAGTTACATGATATATTGTTTTCTTGTTTTCTCCCCTATTGAATTGCAGGTCTCCTTCACTATGTTACTTAAGAGGACACAATTGGTTGAGTTTTCAAGCTTGAGATATTTTCCTTTGTTTTGTATCACTTTATGTCACTCTGTAAATTTTCATTTTCTTGAAAGTATGATTTATGTATACTTTTTGAAAAATTTAATAAATTGCAAATGAAAAAAAAAACTGTCTATTCCATGCTACTGTTGCTAATAATAGCAATGGCTATAGTATTTTCTAAGTCAACTTAATTAATAGCAGGTAATGGAATTCTCCTCCAAGAAATTATCCATTCCTTTTTTAAACACAGCTACACTAACTGCAATAACCACATCCTCTGGCAACAAATTCCAGAGTTTAATTGTGCATTGAGTGAAAAAGAACTTTCTCCGATTAGTTTTAAATGTGCCCCATGCTAACTTCATGGAGTGCCCCCTAGTATTTCTATTATCCGAAAGAGTAAATAAATGATTCACATTAACCCGTTCTAGACCTCATGATTTTAAACACATCTATCATATCCCCCCCTCAGCCGACTCTTCTCCAAGCTGAAAAGTCCTAACCTCTTTAGTCTTTCCTTATAGGGGAGTTGTTCCATTCCCTTTATAATTTTGGTTGCCCTTCTCTGTACCTTCTCCATCGCAACTATATCTTTTTTGAGATGCGGCGACCAGAATTGTACGCAGTATTCAAGGTGTGGTCTCACCATGGAGCGATACAGAGACATTATGACATTTTCTGCTTTATTCACCATTCCCTTTCTAATAATTCCCAACATTCTGTTTGCTTTTTTGACTACCACAGCACACTGAAATGATGATTTCAATGTGTTATCCACTATGACGCCTGCCTAGATCTCTTTCTTGGGTGCCAGCTCCTAATATGGAGCCTAACACGGTGTAACTATAGCATAGGTTATTTTTCCCTATATGCATCACCTTACACTTATCCATATTAAATTTCATCTGCCATTTGGATGCCTAATTTTCCAGTCTCACAAGGTCTTCCTGCAATTTATCACAATCTGCTCATGATTTAACTACTCTGAACAATTTTGTATCATCTGCAAATTTGATTACCTCACTCGTCGTATTTCTTTCCAGATCATTTATAAATATATTGAAAAGTAAGGGTCCCAATACAGATCCCTGAGGCACTCCACTGCCCACTCCCTTCCACTGAGAAAATTGCCCATTTAATCCTACTCTCTGTTTCCTGTCTTTTAGCCAGTTTGTAATCCACGAAAGGACATCACCACCTATCCCATGACTTTTTACTTTTCCTAGAAGCCTCTCATGAGGGACTTTGTCAAACGCCCTCTGAAAATCCAAGTATACTATATCTACTGGTTCACCTTTATCCACATGTTTATTAACTCCTTCAAAAAAGTGAAGCAGATTTGTGAGGCAAGACTTACCTTGGGTAAAGCCATGCTGACTTTGTACCATTAAACCATGTCTTTCTATATGTTCTGTGATTTTGATATTTAGAACACAATTCTGATATTTAGGCATTCTGGGGGTGGGTGGAAGGCATTTCAGGGAGGAGCAGAGTTAGCAGCATAATTTATGTCGTAGGGCTGCCCTAAAGTTAGCCGGATATACTAATTCAGCTAACTTTAAGATAGCCAGGTATATTCAGCAGTGCTGCTGTGCCGTTGAATATCCTGGTTAAGTTAGCCAGATAGCTATACTTGACTAACTTAACTAGCTCCTCTACTGCTGAATATCTGCCCCATAGGAAATGACAGCAGATGAAGACCAAAAAGGTCCATATTTTATTTGAAAGGCCTCAATAATAGAAAAAACAAGCTCCAAAATTCCACTTAATTGGGCAAAGTCCCAAAAGCTTGCTTAAACAGAGGTTTTAGCTTGCTTCAAAAAATGAACTTAGGGATGTTTCAGACCTCACAGTATTAGACATTGTTAAAAATCTGTGGGCCTGCTACCCCAAATGGCCTAGCATATGTTTTAGCTAATCTACCGTGAGGAAGGACTATCTAAAAAACTGCAGGCAACCAATCTCAAAGCCCTGGTTGGCTTATTGATTTTTCAGGGCCATATTTAGGAAGATTAGACTATCACCAGCACATCAGGGATCAAAGCTGAGGTCTTAAATAGGATCCACTAATGGAAAGATTTTATTACAGGAGCATAATGACCGTAAAATCTACAGCCTGTTAGAACTCATATGGCTGCAATTTCCACTGTCTGTAGTGCCCCTATTACAGATGTAGGTAGTCTGATCCAAATCTAGTTGCAATGAACACGACCTGAGATAACAAGGGCTTGGAAGTCAATATGGAACTCAACAGGATTTAAAAATGGTTTAAGTTTCCATAATATGCAGAGCTTGAAGAAGGAACTCTTGACACTAGCATTCATCTCCATATGTAATGAGAGATTAGCTTCAGCATCCCCAGACTCAACATGTTATGAGACAGGGATGGTCCACTCTTCAAACTGAAAGACAGTAGGTAGGTATTCCATTAGAAAGCAATCTACTGTGACCACTTGTCCTGTTTAGAGACCCGGAGGGCAGGGGTACACAAGGGTCCCGGGGCCAATCTTTTAGCTTTTTCCCACACTGACTCAGTCCAGGGATTCCAGAAGAGGGTTTTTATTTTTCTAATGGAGGGAGAACTAAATCCTCCAGGGCACAAGATGGCTGGGGTGACTCTGTTTGTTGCCCGGGGGTGGTGGGGGGGAATGATAGGGGATCTCTATTTACTTCAAGGGATGTGAGTGCCACAAAAGACTCTGGAGGCTCAGATTGAGTGTCCAAAATGACATCCTTTCTGTCAAAGTTCTTAGCTTGATAAGATAAAATATACAGTTCTCCAATTTATCTGTGCAAGCATCTCTCAGTATTATGCAGGAAAACTCTCAGCCTCTATAGTTTAGACAAACAAGATTCCCAGTCGGACAAGCTGTCCTTAGATAGAATGGAAAACCCCTTCCAAAAATACTGATTAGCAACAACGAATTTCAGTCTCTGCACAGTCTGTTGCGGTCCCGGTCGCTAGGCTAGCGACCGGGTCCTTACCTCTCCGCCGCCTCCCCCGGGCTCACCGCGATCCGCCGCTTCTGGGGCCTGCAGGGCCGCATGGCAGCGTCTCTCTCCATGTGGAGACGCTGCCGAAGGCTGACTCTGACTCCTCCCACTGCCAGGGAACGCGCGCGCATGAGCAGGGGGCTCTTAAAGGTCCAGCACCCGGAAGTGCTGAACCGCCCCGTTTCTGACGTCAGACGCCGGCTGGCTATTTAAGCCAGCGTCTGACTTCCTTGCTTTGCCTTTGCAACGTGGTCGCTCCATGAGTGGTTAGTTGCTTGCTTCCAGCTCTGGTTCCTGCTTGTTCCAGCCGTGCCTTGCTTCCAGCTCCGGTTTCTGCTTGATCCAGCCGTGCCTTGCTTCCAGCTCCGGTTCCTGCTTGATCCAGCCGTGCCTTGCTTCCAGCACCGGTTCCTGCTTGTTCCAGCCGTGCCTTGCTTCCAGCTCCGGTTCCTGCCTGGTCCAGCCGTGCCTTGCTTCCAGCTCCGGTTGCTGCGTGGCCCTGCCGTGCCTTGGTTCCAGCTCTGGTTCCTGCTTGTTCTGTACATATCTTGACTCCAGCTCCGGCCTCACGATTCTCCTTGTCTTCAGCCAGCCACGACCCTCGGACTTCCTCACGATTCTCCTTGTCTTCAGCCTGCCACGACCCTCGGACTTCCTCACGATTCTCCTTGTCTTCAGCCAGCCACGATCCTTGGACTTCTTCATGATTCTCCTTGTCTTCAGCCAGCCACAGACCTCGGACTTATTCACGATTCTCCTAAGTCCCAGCGACTCGGACCCCTACAGACTCCTCCTGGGGGGGTCTCGGGTTTCCAGGGTGAAGACGTCACCAGTCCGCTCCAGCTGAGCTCCGCCTCCCGGCTGATTAACATCTGTGGATGTTGTCCATCTCAGCCGGCCCAAGGGTCCACTAGTGACTTTTTTCACAACACAACACAGTCTCCCTTAAGTGTCTCTTTCCCAGAATGAAGACTCCGTTGGGTGTCCTCAAAATACAAACTTGGATCTTACTCACAGTTCTCTTCTTCAGTTGTCTTAATAGGATTTGTCTTAGCAAAAGTCCAGTAGCAGGGAACACAGCATCACTATACAGATGTCTCCTATTCAGGTAGGAATGGTGGCCAAAAACTTCCTCTTGGGAACTCAGAAAAATTCTTCGCAAAAAGGAAAAAAAGATGGAACTCTTCTGGAGCAGGTCATCATTTGGAATCTTCCCTACCTCCTGATCTAGCCAGCTGGCGGAGACCCCAAATTCCACCAACCAGGGGTACCAGGGCTCTCACAGAAGGAATTCTCAAAAAGTCAAAAAACATCCAAAAGCCTCAATCAAAAGCAGAATCAGCACCAAGACAGGCACTGATCCCCTTTTCACTAGGGTATTGGCCCAGGCTGGGTAATTCAGTAACCAAGCAGGGGAACAACTCAGAAAGCACACTCCTTCTCTCTCTAACTCTTAATCAAAATGCACGCAGTGCAATGCTGTAGCCCACTTTTATAAGCAGTAGGGGGCTGGCCATTCCAGCAACTTCAGTGGAGGAGCTGCTCAGAAATGGACAGGCCCAGAACTACTGGATGTGCATACCATGCATTTGCATGGGGTGGCATACCCGGGGGAGGCAGAAAACTGGCAGCAGCAGGAGAGGCGGCAGGGCTGCCGGCAGCCGAAGAAGGAGAGAGACTGCAAGCTGCCGGCACTCAGGTCACCAGTGGCCATCGGAGAGGCCCATCTTCTGTTTGTGTGCACAACATCCGTTATCCACCTCCCCAATCAGAAAGGCCAGTGAAGTCCCGGGACTTTACTAAAGGGGTGGTCCGGGGGCAGGGCGAGCAGGGGCAGGGCCAGAGGCCTCCAACAGAGTGGCCATTGCCGCTGTGTCAGAGGATCATGTGCCGGCAGGCTGCCGGCAGGCGCAAAAGGTAAGACAAAGGTCAGGGAGGGGTTAGAGTAGGGCTGGGGGGAGGGAAGGTTAGGGGAAGGGGTGGGAAGGTCAGGCTAGAGGGAATGTGGGAAGGCAGCTCGGCTCGGCACAGGCAAGGTATTGTGCACCCCCCGATTTTATAACATGCGCTCGTACATCGGGCGTACATGTGTGCGCGCATCTTTTAAAATCTACCCCTAACTGGTTTGAAATATTTATTCTTTTAGGAATATGATTTTACTATTATGATTGATGTTTTATATTTCTTGATTTTATTATGTAATGTTTTTATGAAGAATGGTAAATGTTTCTGTTTTTCCATTGTTGCTCTGCATATAGTGGCTGGCTTGTTGTGGGTTCTAATTCAGTTATTCTCAGCTTGTTTCTGTTTATACTTTCTGATCTCTTTATTCTGTATTTGGTGAGGATCTGTCTGTGATCTGCATATGTGACTGAGGTGAGGTATTTTGTTGGCATGTAATTTTTGTGTAGGGATCTATAGCAGCCTGGTTTCCTAATAAGAGCTTTTATTGGTGTTCTAGGGCCTGGTGTAATATGTGCAGTGTTCCCTTTTCATAGATAAGATTGCTAGGGTTGTTTTGGTATGGGAGGTCTGCTATATTGTAATGGTAATTCTGTTTGTTCAAGGCTTTCTGAGGGCCAAGCTCACACCCAATATGCATTACAAAAAGTCTAATTCCACAGGAGTTCCAAGTGTCTTTTTTTCGCAGAGTTTTCTGGTTGGCACCACAGGAATGCATGTAAATACAATATGCATGTTGTGTTATTTTTGCCTCAGTAGACTGTACTTTTGAATGTTCTTTTTCATGTAAAATGTATTATAAAAGCATAATTTAATTGTGTGTGTCTGTAAAGGATGTAGGGGTGTGTGGGTTTGCATGTGTGCAAGGCTGGAAGGTTTGCCTAGGGTGCCTAATACCCTTCCCTATCCATGGGTTCTGTTGCGGTCCCGGTCGCAAGTCTTGCGACTGGGCCCTTACCTCCTCCTCCGGGGCGCCGACGACGGGGCCCGCTGCTCGCTGGGCTCGTGTCCACTTCCCCGGTCTGCCGATGACAGGACCCGCTGCTGGTCGGGCCTGCTCAGGGCTTCTCGCGGCGTGGAGAGACGCCTCTGAGCCTCGAAACCAGGCCCCTCCTCTCCTAGGCACGCGTGCACGCAAGGAGATACCTTTTAAAAGGCTTTTCCCGCCAGACTGCGGGCCGCCCCCAGGAGTGACGTCAGACGCCAGCAAGTATTTAAGCCCGGCGTCTGACTGAACAAATTGCCTTACAACGAAGTTCCCTGCTGGGTGTTAGTTGCACTGTGCTGTTCTCTTCTTGCTTGGATATTCCGTTGGTTCCTGTTCCTGGTCCCGCTTCAGTTCCAGCTCCGGATCTTCTGTTCCTGTTCCTGGTCCCTCTTCAGTTCCAGCTCTGGATCTTCTATTCCTGTTCCTGGTTCCGCTTCAGTTCCAGTTCCGGATCTTCAGCTTCCGTTCCGGACTCCTTCTGGCTTGCTTCCCTGGTTCCTGACTCCTGCCTGCTTCTGACTCTCTGAGTCTGCCGCCCGCCTCGACCCTGGTTTGTTTTCTCGTCTGTTCGCTGCCTTTGCCTAAGTCCCAGCGGCTCGGGTCCTCACAGGCTCCTCCCGGGGGGATCTCGGGCTTCCAGGGTGAAGACGTCATCTCTTCTTCCAGCCTCGCTGCCACCTACGTCCCAGCGGCCAGGGCCCTCACGGGCTCCTCCCAGGGGTATCTCGGGCTTCTAAGGTGAAGACTTCGGCTCCACTTCCAGTTTGGCTCCGCCTTCCGGAGTACTCTTCTTCTTCCATCCCACTCCACCAGGCCGGTCCAAGGGTCCACTGTTACATCCGCAACAGGTTCTGGGATGGGGGAGCGTGACAGTTTTACAAAATGTAGATTGCAGGACAGAGCTGGCCTTTATTTGATGGGCCCAGGACAGACACTGAATTAATCGGGGTGGGGGGGGGGGGGGGGAGGGGTTACAGCACAGTAATTTTTCACACAGGGCAGCAAAAAAGCAAGCACCAGACCTGGAAATGGAGCACCTCTCCCTTCACTACCTTTCTTATCGTAGCCTACAGGATTCAAGACTAGGGTCGTATCATGATGATCCCAAATGGTTTGTCACATTACTAAGGATCATTACTTCTGTTTTACCGACACCCAGCATTAATCTGGTGTTGGGCGGTGATGTGATGCCAGCACTTCTGCAGAAGTCCCCCAAATCAAGGTACTCCAGTCGATTGCCTACTTCATTTAATGCTTCCATCAGCCCTGTTTGCCCAGTGTTTTAACTTCCTTCAATTTCAGGAAATGAAAATATTCTACAGCAAAAATTGTACAATAGCACTTTAGGACTTTTGCCCAAGAGTGCTAAATTAATGAACCATCCAAACGTTCAACAGCACTTTCTCACCAGCTTTGCTTGCACCATTTTTTTTTTTATAGGATACTTTTTGTCTCTCAGATGTATATGTGCAAGTAGAAAATATTGTTATAATTAAAAATAAAGTACAATTGATTTATAAAATTAGAGCATTGGAGGATAATTGAACAGTTCTGTCATGCAAATTCAGGCTCCGCAATTCTTGCTTGTGCAAGATAATTAAACCTGTGGGAATTCCATGTAAAGATGCCAATTGGATAATGAAACCAGAGGAAAAATAGCAGCTCTCTGTGCAATTATCTGGCCATGGGTGATCCTGCTGTGTTTCTTCTGATGGTATTCTTCGTGCCTGGGATTAGTCTTCTGTCAATATCAGGGCATTGCCAGTCTGCTAAGAGAGGAAGTCAATTTTTCACTCATCAGGTGATTCCACCAGTGCAAAATTCAGAGGTGTACAAAAATTATGAACAGAAGTAAAATGAAATGCACAATAAATTGGGGCATGCATATCAAAATTAAACAGCTTTTTTTTTCTAAGGCATATTGTGAGTGCAGAAATTACATCTTAACCAAGATTTTGTTATGGATCATTAGGAGGTTTGGCACCAGGACTTTGAAATAAATTTCATGCACTGAGATTTTCTTTTTCCTTATGGTTAGTTCTTTGAGGCAGTCATATACATATGGGTATAATTAATTCTTTTATTTTGAGAATTTTAAAACAGCAACAACTGTTATTTAACACATACAGAATAATTAGGATCCTCTTCTCTTGTTCAGCTTTTTACTTAATATCTGAGAGCTTACTGTTTATAATTTTTGAAAGATATTATAATTTAGTCCACCCTATTACTATGGATTTCTACATAAAAAATTATTTCCAGACATTGGTTCCTTGTTCTGGAATTTCCTTTCCAAGGTTTCCTTCTTGAGTATTATTAATACCTTTCAGGAATTTTAAAGTCTGTCAGATTGCCCATGTCTCTCCTCAGCTCTAGGATATACATATTTAGGTCCTTAAGTTTCATCTCATAGAGTCTTTGGTGCAGACCTCACATCATTTTGGTAGCCCTTCTCTGGACCCCTTCATTCTGTTTATATCATTCTGGAGGTCCTGCCTCCAGAACTGAACACAGTAATCCAGATAAGATCTCTCCAATAACCTGTACAATGGCATAATCACTTTCTTTTTCTACTAGCTATGCATCTTCCTATGCACCACTGCATCCGTCCTTCTCTGGCCACTCCCTTGTTGCACAATTTCATTACTTGAAATCAGTGGATATAATCATCCTAATGTCATCTTCCTGCTTCATTGACATCAATATTTCACTCCCATCATGTATTACTCTCTTTGATTTCTGCATCCCAAATTTTAAACTGCATTTCTTAGTACTGAAACGCAGCTGTCAAGTGGAGCATTCTTAGATCACTTCTCTTTTCTCTACTCCTTCAGGCATGTCCACCTTGTTGTAGATATTAATAGGGATGTGAATTGGGCTTCAGACGATTGAAAATATCGTACGATATTTTCAAAATCGTCAGAAATCGGGGGCTCCCCCAAAACGATAGGAAAACCCAACGAAATTGTTCGTGGGGGTTCTCTTATCGTTTTGGGGGAGGGCGGGAAAAACGGCACACAAAAATAACCCCTAAACCCACCCCGACCCTTTAAAACTAATCCCTTAGCTTCCCCCACCGTCCCGACCCCCAAAAAACTTTTTACAGGTACCTGGTGGTCCAGTGGGGGTCCCGGGAGCGATCTCCCACTCCCGGGCCGTCGGCTGCCACTAATCAAAATGGCGCCGATGGCCCTTTGCCCTTACCATGTGACAGGGTATCCGTGCCATTGGCCGGCCCCTGTCACATGGAGGGAGCACTGGATGGCCAGTGCCACCAGGGGGTGGGTTAGGTAGGGGAAGGAAGGGGAAGGTGGGGGGAGGCAGAAGGAAAGTTCCCTCTGAGGCCGCTCTGATTTCAGAGCAGCCTCGGAGGGAACGGGAAGCACGCGCAGGGCTCGGCATGCGCAAGTTGCACAAATGTGCACTCCCTTGCGCGCGCCGACCCTGGATTTTATAAGATACACACGGCTACGCACGTATCTTATAAAATCCAGCGTACTTTTGCTTGCGCCTGGTGCGCGAACAAAAGTATACGCTCGTAAATTTATAAAATCTACCCCTAAGTGTGTGTAAGAGAGGGGGTCTGTCTGAATGAATGAGGTCAGGGTTGGAGCAGGGGCCTGGACCAGGGAGAGGAGAGGGGGCTCAAGGCTGAAGGTTCGCCTAGAGTACCTAATACCCTTGCACTGGCCGTGGCTTCAGCCTAGGCCAGGGCCAGGCCCAAAGGCCCTATCTTGATGCTTGGACCTTGGCACAAGTCCAGGCCCAAAGCCTGGGCCTCAGCCTAGACCAGGGCCCGGGTCCTCAGCCCAGGATCAGCCCAGGCCTGGTCACCAAAGCCCAGGCCTCATATGTCTACTGTCTTCTTTCTTCAATCTTCTTTCTTCAAATGATGACATTTGCTCAGGAAGTACCGCAGGGCCTTTGGAGTTCAGGTGAGAGGGAGATGCAAACAATTTCGTACCTACCGGCCTTGATTTTTAGTTTTATTTTTCAGAAACGGTACTTAACCAGATAAATTTTGAAAATATCCGGTTAAGTGTTACGTTATCTGGCCATACAAAGCCGCATAACTTTAGACATAACCGGCGATATTCAAAAGAATATCTGGTTATTTTTAAAACTTATCTGGCTAAGGTTAGCCAGATAATGAATATTCAGGGCAAATTATCTGGCTAACATTTGCCAAATAACTTGTGCATTAAACAGCCTACTGAATATTGGCCTCTTTGTATGTACTATCTTTTCTCTTCTGTTCTATCTCTTTTCCTTGTTTCTAGTGAACTTTACTATCTAATCACTCTTTTCAATGTCTCTGTTTATGTGCACCCATCTCTGTTTCCAATGCAGCAATTTGTGGGCAGGACTTGTGAACACTGTTTGGATGCAATGATTTGTTGTACCCCAGAGGATTAAAACATGTTTAATAACTTAGGAAGGAGCTGGCATTGTATGCCAACCCCAGTCCTGATTCTTACTTAAAAATATAATTGGGCTGATACCCACCTACCCATCCACATAAAAGAATAGCAGTGCCTTCCCCCCATCCCCCTAACTTTCCCCGTCTCCCCTAATACCTTTTTTTTATGCGAGCCAGGAGTGATGGACCCTCTGCCCTGCTCCCAGTGCCTCCAGCTTACACTTGCAGAACTGCCTCTGTCTCCCTTTCTCTTACAGATAGAGGAGCACTGTAAGCTGACCCAAAGTGACTGACCTAAAGTGAGGGGGCCCAAAATGAAAGGGAAACCTCCTTCAAATGGGGGTTGGTCCAAAGCGTGCTGAGGTACAAATAGCCCAAAGTGAAAAGGACGGTTAGCATGAGTAGAACGATATGGTTAAACAACAAATATCATAATGCCTCTGTATCGCTCCATGGTGAGACCCCACCTTGAATACTGTGTACAATTCTGGTCGCCGCATCTCAAAAAAGATATAATTGTGATGGAGAAGGTACAGAGAAGGGCTACCAAAATGATAAGGGGAATGGAACAGCTCCCCTATGAGGAAAGATTAAAGAGGTTAGGACTTTTCAGCTTGGAGAAGAGACGGCTGAGGGGGGATATGATAGAGGTGTTTAAAATCATGAGAGGTCTAGAACAGGTAGACGTGAATCGGTTTTTTACTCTTTCGGATAATAGAAAGACTAGGTGGCACTCCATGAAGTTAGCATGGGGCACATTTAAAACTAATCGGAGAAAGTTCTTTTTCACTCAACTCACAATTAAACTCTGGAATTTGTTGCCAGAGGATGTGGTTAGTGCAGTTAGTATAGCTGTGTTTAAAAAAGGACTGGATAAGTTCTTGGAGGAGAAGTCCATTACCTGCTATTAATTAAGTTGTCTTAGAAAATAGCCACCTCTATTACTAGCAACAGTAACATGGAATAGACTTAGTTTTTGGGTACTTGCCAGGTTCTTATGGCCTGGATTGGCCACTGTTGGAAACAGGATGCTGGGTTTGATGGACCCTTGGTCTGACCCAGTATGGCATGTTCTTATGTTCTTAATTGAATGATCCACAAGTATTCCTGTAGATGGTTCCAGGAAATAACTGGACATGTCTGAGAAGGATCAAGGGCTTTGTTTCTTCCTCCCTATGAAAGTGAGAGGGAAGAAGACTACTTTAGCCCTCTCTCTGTATCCCTCACTTCATCTTCCCCATCTATCCCCTTTCCTTTATTTCCTACTTCCCACAACATTTCCTCCTCCGACAATCCCATTTCCTTCAGCTAGCTCCAATATGTCCTGCTAGCTGACTTTCGGTAGTGTGCAAGCTAAAAGTTTAACAGCTGAGCCAAGGTAATTGTTAAATTGTAGGCCTCGGCAAATTAAATATTTCATGGAGAAAAGCATATCACATTATTTAGCTTGCACCTTCTAAAACCTCATTTGTCTATAACATTTCTTTATTTATATCCATGCACATGCCAATTTTAGCAATACATACTAATGTCTTTGCAGACTAACTTGGTGTGCATACTGACCTTTAGTGCTTTGCCCTAGTATGTGTCAAATATGATATTTGTCATATGAAAAATGCAAATACACTATAGGGTTTGGTCAAATGATGTCAACTAGAAACGACACAAAAAGTCTTTTTTTGTAAACAACACACTATAATCAATTATCAAAGACAGCTGTAGTAAAAAAGAAATCTATGCTAAAAAAAAGTTTTTTCTAATTATGTATGCTCTGTTATAAGAATGTCATAAATTGTCTCAAAGAATTTGTAAAAGAATCAACAAAAATAAATGGTTAACATTCCAGAGTCAAAAGAAATTACTATTTTTGATATCAGGAAGATAAGCTTCCATTTAAAATATTAGATGTAGATAAGGATTCTCGTACATGTAGGGGATATAGAACCAAATGTTTGTCCTTTATTAGCTACCTGCAATAATAAGCAGCATCTTCATTTTTTCACTCATATCACAAGTTAAGCATTTTGATGAGATTTAATAAAGGCTGATAAAACAGTATTAAATGAATGTCATTTATTGCCTTCTCCAATACAATTCTTTTTTACAATTTAGTCTATTGATTCCTCCTCAGTAGCTAAATTCTTCAAACATCCTAGAACCAAAAAATGTAGGTGTGTTGCTAGGGAAACAGATCCAAACATCAATTAATTTTGAACTAGAGGCCAGGAGCACTTTTTCTGATGTTAATTTTAAATTACCACTTAACCTTCAAACTCATCATGTTTGCATAGTACATTCCTAAAGTGTATTTTTGTAGCATACACTCATTTACATACAATGCAAATGTTATACATTTTTATCTACAGTCTTGTTGACCTATTTCACTACTGCTGCATCTCGTAGTCTATGCTGCATAAAGCTACCCACTGATATTACCTGGTCTCAGAAGAAATTAATCTTTAATTTTTGTTAGTTTAATAAAGTAATCACCTCTAATGAACTACTTAGTTCTAATTAATTTTCTTTTCGGCAGGCTCATACAAAGCATAGAGTGTAATATCTAAAGGCATTTCTGCAGATTAAACAGTTCTTTAACCACAGAAATGGCCTGTTATAAAATTTAAAAACTGTCCACCCAATAAAGTAGAAAACTTGTGTGTATATAGCCTTTATTGCATATGTTTCTGTAATGAAGGATGGGTTGGGCAGGAGTTTGCACTTAAATGAATACTTTTACATTTACACAACCATGCATATTAAATTTTCCACAAAAAATCTGCACACGAACTAGCAGGTATAATTGTGTGTGGGTAGTTTTGCTGGAATAATGTTCAAAGGGAAAGTATGCATGAACTTTCATTGCAAAACTGGTATCCTGTATGCATGTATTTAATTTTAAATTTATGTGGGCTGTTACAAAACTATCCCCCAGATATACTAAAAGATTTTCCAAATTTTGTATCCATCTGGTGCTCCCTTTGTACTTTCTGAAAACTCACACTAAGTAGTATTTATTTCTTTTTCATGTATTTCAATAGAGTAGTAATTAGGTTCTCAGTTTTGGACATTTTTTACTCTTACATATTTCTAAAGGCATATATGTCAGGCTATTGCCCCAGAGAAGATCACAGGCAGGATATGATAGTAACATAGTAAATGATGTCAGTTAAAAAGCAAAATGGCATATCCAGTCTGCCCATTTGAGGTTCAGCCTCTTTTGGTAGATATACTCACAAAATACAGAAATGCAACTCAGAACCTACTCTCCTCTTGGGTCTTCTACCTGATCTCTGTGCTCTCCTCTCATACAGTATCTGTCCCAAGCATGGCCAAGTCTATCACTGTCATCACAGTGTTGACCTGCCTATGCATTCTTTGAGCCCTGATGAACTCATAGCACTGCTGTTTTGGAGGTTGCAACTGCTTCTTCACGAAAATTGCTCTCATGCATTCATGGAGTCCTGATGCAATTGTACAAAAGTTGTTTTTTAGATTGTAACTCCAGCTCTGTGCAGGTTTACCCCCATGCAAGTGTACCACTGCTGTTTGAGATTGTAACTGATACTCCATGCATATTACCCCCATATAAATGTACCAGATGTTTTGGGTTGTAACTGTCACTCCATGAAGGTTACCCCCATGCTTTGTGGATCCCTGATGCACCTGTACCACTGTTGTTTTGGGAGGTGAAGATTATCTCAATGTCCTTCATTTCAATCCTCTCACCTGTATGGATCATCTGTGCTTATCCCACACAATTTTTAATTTGGCTAGCATTTTGTCTCTACCACTTCCTCAGGAAAGGCATTCCAGGCACCCACCATCCTTTCTGTGAAAAAAATATTTCATGACATTATTCTTGAGTCTTCTCTTTAGAGCTTCACATCATTATCCCTAGTTCTACAATGCACCTGTACCACTGTTTCTGTTGAAAAAGGTTTTCTTCTTATTGATTATTTTAAAAGATGTATAACCCGCACATTACAGTATAATGAAGTTCATGGCGGTTTACATAATTTACATATACCGTTAATATCTTTCAGGCATTTAAATGTCTCTATAATTATGCCTCCCCCCCCCAACAGATATACACACACACACCACCTGGTCTCTCCTTCCTCTATATGCGTTTTTGTCCTTCAGTCTCATCTCCTATGGCTTTTAGTGCACTCCACACACCATTTTGGTTGCCTTTCTCTGAACCATCTCTAGAATTTCTCTGTCCTTTCTCTGTCCTTTCTGAGGCTCTCCACTAATCATTTTTTTCTTCTTAGTGAATTATATTTACCACTATCCACTTTCTTCTATTACTCAACCAGTTTATAATTCAGTCTACCACCTTGGGATCCACCTCCATGCTCCTCAGTTTATTAATGAGTTTCTTGGGATAATATCAATCAAATCTTTACTGAATTCCAAGTAAACCACATCCAGGGCATGCCCTTGAGACAATTCTCTAGCCACCAAATAAAAAAAAAATCAATCAGATTCATTTGTCATGATCTCCCTTTGGTAAACCATGCTGCCTTGCATCCTGCAAGCTGCTGGCTTGTAGATAATCCTCTATCCTTTCTTTCTGAAAAGTCTCCATTAATTTTCATACTATGAAGGTCAGACTAAATGGCCTGTGGTTGCCAGCCTCCTCTCTGTTATCACTTTTATGAAGAGAAATGGTATCTGTCTTCTCCAGTCACACATGACCTATCCCGTCTCCAAAGATCTACTGATCAGATCTTTCAGCGAAACCACCAGAACCTCTCTGAGCTTCCTTAATATCCTTAAGGCTTTGTCCACTTTCAGATTTGCTAATTTCATTCAAACTTTCTCATCTGTAAATGGTGTGGATATCTTCCCAACATCCTCCTCTGCCAAGACTGAAACAAATAATCCATTTAGATTTCTGCTATGGTCTTGATATTCCTGAGCACATATTTATACCTTGATTATCCAGTATTACAACTGACTCACTCACTTGCTTTTTTGCTTTGAATGTACTTGAAAAAGATTTTATTAGGTTTTGCCTTTATGGCAAGCTTCTTATCAAATTCTATCTTGATGTGCCTTAATGATTTACATCTAACTTTCCAGTGCTTATGCTCTTTCCTATTTTCCCCATTTGGATCTGCCTTCCCATTTTCTGATATATTTCCTTTGGCTTTAACTACCTGTGATGGACTGACTATTTTCCCCTTTAAACCTGTATAGGACCAGGCTAGTTGTCTGGCCTGCTTTAATTCCCATAGAGGGAGAATACACTATGGGGTAGATTTTAAGAAATTGCGCACACATGGATGCCCGATTTTATAACATGCGCGCACAGGTGCACGCATGTCATAAAATTGGGGGTCGGCGCACGCAAGGGGGTACACAATTGTTGCGCCCGTCAGTCGCAGATGGCTGCGACCTTTGCTGATCACCTCATTTTGCCCAGTAGCTCCGATTCTGGCTAAGGTGGCTGCCTCTGCCTCTGCACGCCGACCCCCCTGGCGTTCCCGGGACGACGATGGCAATCCCGGTCGCCATCTTGAATCTGGTGTGACCTAGGGCACGCAATCGCGCATGCCTGCCTCTTTCTCATGCTTGTCATGGCGGGAACCTCAGGGGCATCCCCTCTGCATGACATCACTGCCTACGTTTATTTAAACCTACCGGCCTTTCCTACCTGGGAGATAGCAAGGATTCCATCTTGCTTAATTCCTTTACTCTAAGACGCTTCGCATCGCTGTTCCTTGGGGGCATTGCTGCACTCAGGGCTATCCGCTCCTCGGAGAGCCTCATCTGCCTGTCTCATCTTCACCAGCTAAGTGAGTTTCTCCTGCATCGGATCTCCGCTGCTGCTACTACAAATTCTCTACTGCATTGTGAGTACAAGACCTACTCTACATTACCACGTCTGTCTTGCTGTGTGGATCCTCAGTTTTCCCCGCTCTGTGGACCACTACCAGATCCATGCTGTCTCATGCCAGTTGCCAACACTTACCTCTGGCCTACCCCGCGCTGCGGACCACTACCGGAGCTACAACGCACAAGGCCTATCAAGAAGCAAGGATTCCCTGGGTTACCTCACCCTACCAGAGAATCCATCCCAGGTCTTCTAATTCCAGGACTGAGTTTACAAACCCGATCCTCAAGTTTCTCTTTGCTGTATAATAAATACTCTCTTACTCCTGTGTCCATCACTGCTGAGACCCTGCCTGTTGTGGAGAGTCCCCAAAGGGCTCCTCCCTGTGGGTGGAGTCAGCTCTCTCCATGACCCAAGGGCCAACAAGCCAAGTTAAAACATAACAACAATTGTGCACCCTGTACACGCCGACACCTGCGGCCTTCACCTGTTCCCTCCCAGGCTGCTCCGAAATCGGAGCAGCCTGGGAGGGAACTTCCTAACCCCCTAACCTAACCCCCTTCCACTTCCCCTAACACTCCCGACCCCTTAGCCCTATCCTAACCCCCCCCCCCGACCTTTATTTTACCTCTTGCGCCTGCATCCGGTCAGGCGCAAGTTGCACATGCCGGCAGCCTGCCAGCACGCAATCCTATGACACAGCGGCACATGGACACTGTGCCAGAGGTCTCTGGCCCTGCCATGCCCCTGGACCACCCTGCCCCCTTCCCGCCCCTTTTTTGAAGGCCAGGGACATACACGCATCCCAGGGCTTTACATGCATCACTGGGCCTTTCTAAAATAGGCCCGATGTGCATAGGCTTTTGAAAATCTGCCCCTATGGGCAGTACCCTGCTAGGAAGGGAGAGTCCTGAGAGAGGGACCAGCTGGAGAGGAATAGGTTTGTGAGCCCAGCTGGGATCGGGGGCCCCATGTCTCCAGGAGCAGGGGCTCCTGACCCTATCTGGGAAGTTTCATGTTGTAAAGAGTACTATGAAGGTAGGATATTTTAGGTAGGATTGTGGATATTATTTGCGTTTAAGTTAAAAAAGTAAAATTGCATGAAAAAATCACCAAAGCTAATGATTTCCGAATTATTCCTAACAACTGAAAAGCAGGTTATTAATACAAACAAAAAACACACTTTGAAATGTCTGTATGCCAATGCCAGAAGTCTAAGAAGTAAGATGGGAGAGTTAGAGTGTATAGCAGAAATGATGAGATTGACATAATTGGCATCACAGAAACTTGGTGGAAAGAGGTTAACCAATGGGACAGTGCTATATCAGGGTATAAATTATTAGGGATGTGCAGAGCAAAATTTTATGTTCATATTTTTTATGTCCGAAAGGGGGTCCCACTTGCGGCCAATATGGACATAAAAAAAATCCAATGAGTTGGGTATATGTACATATGTGCAAAAAAAAAATTTAAACCCCCTCACCCTCCTTAATCCCCCCCCCAGACTTACCACAACTCCCTGGTGATCGAGCGAGGAGTGAGGACGTCATTTCTGCAATCCTTGGCGAGAAGCATGTGACGTCGGTGGCACGTCGAGTGACGCGGCGTCACGTGATTCCCGGCTTGTTCGCGCCGGACGGCTCGTTCGGCCCAAAAAGAACTTTTGGCCAGCTTGGGGGGGACGCGACGTCACGTGATTCCCGGCAAGTTCGCGCCGGACGGCTCGTTCGGCCCAAAAAGAACTTTTGGCCAGCTTGGGGGGGCCTCCTGACCCCCCCAAGCTGGCCAAAAGTTCTTTTTGGGCCGAACGAGCCGTCCGGCGTGAACGAGCCGGGAATCACGTGACGCCGGCGTCACTCAACGTGCCGCCGACGTCACATGCTTCTCGCCAAGGATTGCAGAAATGGCGTCCTCACTCCTCGCTCCATCACCAGGGAGTTGTGGTAAGTCGGGGGGGGGGGATTAAGGAGGGTGAGGGGGTTTATATTTTTATTTTGGCTCAACAATCGCGATTTCCCACATATCGAACATATCTATGTTCGATATGTGGGAAATCCGATCGTTTATGTCGAATCAATTTTTTAAGTAAAAAAAAAATATGAGTTGCGTTTTACTAATGCGGTCAATCCGAATGCACACCCCTATAAATTATATCGCAATGATAGGGAGGATGAACTCCATGTGTGTTGGGTAAGAGTATAATGATAGGAGTATACCACCGTCCACCTGGACAACATGGTCAGACAGATGATGAAATGCTTAGAGAAATCAGGGAAGCTAACCAATTTGGCAGTGCAGTAATAATAGGAGATTTCAATTACCCCAATATTGACTGGGTAAATGTAACATCAGGACTTGCTAGAGACATAAAGTTCCTGGATGTAATAAATGACTGCTTCATGGAGCAATTGGTTCAGAAACCAACAAGAGAGGGAGCTATTTTAGATTTAATTCTTAGAGGAACACAGGATTTGGTGAGAGAGGTAATGGTGGTGCAGCCACTTGGCAACAGTGATCATAACATGATCAAATTTAAACTAATAACTGGAAGGGGAAGGGGGACAATAAGTAAATCTGCAGTGCTAACACTAAACTTTCAAAAGGGAAACTTTGATAAAATGAGGAAAATAGAAAAAAACTGAAAGGTGCAGCTGCAAAGGTTAAAAGTGTTCAACAGGCATGATCATTGTTTAAAAATACAATCTTAGAGGCTCACTCCATATGTAGTCCACACATTAAGAAAGGTGGAAGGAAGGCAAAACAATTATTGTCATGGTTAAAAGGTGAGGTGAAAGAGGCTATTTTAGCCAAAAAAAATATCCTTCAAAAGTCAGAAGAAGGATCCATCTGAAGAAAATAGGATAAAACATAAGCATTGTCAAGTTAAGTGTAAAACATTGATAAGACAGGCGAAGAGAGAATTTGAAATGAAGTTGGACATAGAGGCAAAAACTCATAATAAAAACTTTTTAAAATATATCCGAAGCAAGAAACCTGTGAGGGAGTCAGTTGGACCATTAGATGACAGAGGGGTTAAAGGGGCTCTTAGGTAAGATAAGGCCATTGCAGAAAGACTAAATTAATTCTTTGCTTCCGTGTTTACTAATGAGGATGTTGGGGAGATACCAGTTCCCGAGATGGTTTTTAGGGGTGATGAGTAGGTGAACTGAACAAAATCACTGTGAACCTGGAAGATGTAGTAGGCCAGATTGACAAACTAAAGAGTAGCAAATCACCTGGACCGGATGGTATGCATCCTAGGGTACTGAAGGAACTCAAAACATAAATTTCTGATCTATTAGTTAAAATGTGTAACCTATCCTTAAAATCATCCATTGTACCTGAAGACTGGAGGGTGGCCAATGTAACCCCAATATTTAAAAGAGGCTCCAGGGGTGATCCGGATAACTATAGACCAGTGAGCCTGACTTCAGTGCTGGGAAAAATAGTGGAAACTATTCTCAAGATCAAAATCGTAGAGCATTTAGAAAGACATGGTTTAATGGAACAAAGTCAACATGGATTTACCCAAGGGAAGTCTTGCCTAACAAATCGGCTTCATTTTTTTGAAGGGGTTAATAAACATGTGGATAAAGGTGAACCAGTAGTTGTAGTGTATTTGGATTTTCAGAAGGCATTTGACAAAGTCCCTCATGAGAGGCTTCTAGGAAAAGTAAAAAGTCATGGGATAGGTGGCGATCTCCTTTCGTGGATTGCAAACTGGCTAAAAGACAGGAAACAGAGAGTAGGATTAAATGGACAGTTTTCTCAGTGGAATGGAGTGGGCAGTGGAGTGCCTCAGGGATCTGTATTGGGACCCTTATGTTTCAATATATTTATAAATGATCTGGAAAGAAATACGAGTGAGATAATCAGATTTGCAGATGATACAAAATTGTTCAGAATAGTTAAATTACAAGCAGATTGTGATAAATTGGGCATCAAAATGGCAGATGAAATTTAATGTGGATAAGTGCAAGGTGATGCATATAGGGAAAAATAACCCATGCTATAGTTACACAATGTTAGGTTCCATATTAGGTGCTACAACCCAAGAAAGAGATCTAGGCGTCATAGTGGATAACACATTGAAATCGTCAGTTCAGTGTGCTGCGGCAGTCAAAAAAGCAAACGGAATGTTGGGAATTATTAGAAAGGGAATGGTGAATAAAACGGAATATGTCATAATGCCTCTGTATCGCTCCATAGTGAGACTGCACCTTGAATACTGGGTACAATTCTGGTCGCCGCATCTCAAAAAAGATATAATTGCGATGGAGAAGGTACAGAGAAGGGCTACCAAAATGATAAGGGGAATGGAACAGCTCCCCTATGAGGAAAGACTAAAGAGGTTAGGACTTTTCAACTTGGAGAAGAGACAGCTGAGGGGGGATATGATAGAGGTGTTTAAAATCATGAGAGGTCTAGAATGATAGATGTGAATCGGTTACTTACTCTTTCGGATAATAACAAGACTAGGGGGCACTCTATGAAGTTAGCATGTGGCACATTTAAAACTAATCGGAGAAAGTTCTTTTTTACTCAATGCACAATTAAACTCTGGAATTTGTTGCCAGAGGATGAGGTTAGTGCAGTTAGTATAGCTGTGTTTAAAAAAGGATTGGATAAGTTCTTGGAGAAGTCCATTACCTGCTATTAATTAAGTTGACTTAGAAAATAGCCACCTCTATTACTAGCAACGGTAACATGGAATACACTTAGTTTTTGGGTACTTGCCAGGTTCTTATGGCCTGGATTGGCCACTGATGGAAACAGGATGCTGGGCTTGATGGACCCGTGGTCTGACCCAGTATGGCATGTTCTTATGTTCTTATGTAACTTGATTAACTTTATAACTTGTATACAATGTATACAATTTTATTATATTGCACTTTTTCCCACATACATAATACACATAACTTCGTATATAGATATACAACATTTTTGTTTATAAATTATTATAAAACATATTTATAACATATATCAATATAACAAAGATAGGCATATGACAAGCAACAATCAATTATATACCTAACATACAACATACATAAACATTAAAATTCAGCAATTGTTAATTTTTTATATAGTATATATATATTTTTCCCGGACATGCCTTCACTCAATCTCCTAATAACAATTAATCCACATTCATACACCATACATACCTACTAAAACACTCTACCCCATAAAATACATAAATGCTCGCCCTCTTTATTTATATCTTCACTTTTTTATGTCATAAATTTCATCCCATCAAATAGTTGTTTCCATTCCTTCACTCAAAGATATCCATCCCAACAAGGTTCCTCGTTTCACCTTACTAAGGCTTTGTTACACTCTCCTTCTCCAAAGGGGAGGAGCTAGCAATCTGTTACACTCGCCTCCTCCAGAGGGGAGGAATAGCAATCTGCTGTCGTTCACTCTGCCAGGAGGGCAGAGTTGGCAAGCTGTTCTGCTGTGCTCCTGAAAGGGGAAGGAGTAGCGCTATGACATGACCTGCTCCTCCAGAGGGGAGGAGTTAGCTATCTGTAATTCTGTTAGCGAACTGCTGTTAGATACTCCTGTAAGGAGAGGAAGTAGCAAGCTGTATCAATCTGCTAAGGAGTAGCAATCTGTTATGGATCAACTCTCCAAGGAAGAATAGTTGGCAATAGGTATATAGCACTTCGCTATTAGATAGCAATCTATCATGCCCCCCGCTACAGAGTAGCAATCTGTATATATATATAAGCTGCTTGCAAGTCTCAAAGAAAGAGGAGTAGCTGTCTATATAATACTTCCGTGAGCGGAGTCAGTGGTCTGTAGTGGTTGGTTCCCACAAGGTGACAATAGTGAAAGAATGACCACTTGGAGGAAATGGTGAATCCCTGGGCCGATGACAGATGACAGCGCACTCAGGAGGAGATCCTGAGAGGAACCATTGGCTAGGCTAGAATATGAGCTGTAGAGAGAGACTGGAAGTAGTGAGTAGACAGGGTATACTGGATACAAGATGGTACACTCACAATAGTAGATGTCTACAATGGTCTCTATGCCTCAGAGAGTCTTCAGTACATTCAGGAACAGGAGCCGTAGGCGAGCACTGGTTCCCACAAACAGTCAGTAATAAGAACTCACAATTGCTGTATATGAAATGGTTTCAAGAGTAGAAGAGAGTCTGTATAAGATTCTAGGAACATGGGCCTCGTGGAGCGAGTACCGGTTCCCATCTGCAATCTTGCCAATGTAACTCTTGATCTCTGAACCTGCGACAACGTCCTGGACGGAAGGGAGTCCTCAGAGCAATAGGAATGTAGGCCCTCGTGGAGCGAGTACTGATTCCTATGTAATAGAACTCACTGTGTTCACGTTCGCGATCGCCTCCAGGAAATGAGGAGTCTTCTGAGTGTTCTGGTAATCTGAAATCAAGAAGAGAGAGCGAAGCCCCTGTGGAGCAGGCACCCCTGGTAAGCTTGAAAAGGCCAAGAAGTGGGGATGGGTTCCCCGGCTGACTCGGATCCTTGTTGCAAGTATCGTGGACTGCCGAAGCAAGTCCCGTTGGAGTTCCTTGCTAACTCGTTAGAGGTTAGCAAACAAAGGCCTTTTAAAGTGCAGATGGATGACGCACTACGGGGGGATGCCCCCGAGGTTCACGCCCTTGCTGGTTCAAAGTCTGGAGTGCGCGTAGAGTCAGGCCAGCCCGGAGGAATTGGACCAAGAGGCGGAGAGAAGCTGCGGCTGGACTGTCCGTCAGAGCCGAAGGGAGTCACATCCCAGGTAGAGATGGTGGAGTGAGGGGCGAGAAGAGGCTCGAATGCAAGGCTTCCTCAGGGGAAATCTGTGACCACTCCTTAACTTGTGCCAAAAAGAGTTCTTTCACAAACGAGCGCCTAAAAAATACATAAGCAGTAAACATATCCACAATTTGATTCTTATAATTCAAAACACCCCCAAACTCTCACTAATAATTATCGTGAATATACTTACTTGAATACGAAACTATCCAGCGCATGTCCAGAAATTCCCGTCAAATAACTTAACCACTGCCCTCTATAAACACATAAAACAGGTATTAACTAATCCTCAACATATCCATTGCTTCTATATCTTTTAACTATCACAGATATTATAAACACACCTAATCTCAATTGACTTCAAACCCCAAGCTTTGGTTAATCATGCTCTGAACTACATCCCGACTGAAAAAAACCTGGGCTGAAAGTATACACCAGTTATAAATACATGATACAATCCAACAATCACACATATCGGAGTTCACATCCTATATACTCACACCTCCACAAGGCTCAACTAGACATGTTTGCGGCCAACAACTGTAAAGCTGAAAATCACCGCCATCAAGCTTCAAAAATTTTGCATCACCGCCGGCCGACAGAATCTCCAACCTCAGTCACAACAGGGACTCCTCCATCGAATAACTCCTACCACGCTATCCCAAGCTTATAAGGAGTCTACAAACCAATGATCATACCACCCCAATCTCCACACACTCATCTCACCTGTTCCTACATCTTCACATCCATTCACCTGTCACGTACATCCATATGCGTGATTACCTTGACGCTTACTATCACGTTGTAACCATGCACGATCTACCCACATCATCACGCTCACGTACTAGCTCATGGGAGGAGCCTAAATGCTGGCTGACACATTCAAATTCCCATCTCCTATCCAACCGCATCAAAATAAGTGCAGTACACTTGCTACCACATCATAGGCAGCCCATACACATCCTACCCACATACTTATGGTGACATCCTGACTATTGGGAGATACCTGACACGGACTCATTTATATTGAAACTCCCATGCCTTCACAACTACATCAAAATGAGCATACCACAAAGCTTACTACCACCAAATCATTCACTATACTAAATTCAAACAGCGATCCTCACCATATCAATCCTTAACCCGGATCTTATCCACAATCAATAAAATGCTTCCCATTCAATTCCTGTATTCAATCCCCATGGCTGATATGAATGCCACAAAAAAATAAATTTCTGTTCTAATTGCCATAGCGTTCGTGTTACGTTCCCTTCAAAGCCATCCCTCAATCTCGTAATGACAAAGAATTTTACATCCTCAATTTGGTGACTGGCCTGTCTCCAATGCCCCACCAGGGGGGCCCTTCCTTACCAATACATAGATTGCTCTTATGCTCAATGATCCTCTTCTGTATTCTCCGCTTGGTATGACCTATATAGAGCAACTTGCATTGGCACATCACAGCATAAACAACTTTCTCATATACTCGAAAAATTTCCCCTAATCTCAAATGGGGTCTTATCCTCTGCATATTGAAACTGCCGGATGTCCATCCAATTATTGCATACAGAACACCCCTGACATCTTCCTGCCTCTACATCAAAATGGTGGGGGCTGACGATGTCCCACTATTATGGATCGCATATTTTTCCCTTTCTTGTACGCGAACACAGGCAACTCACTGCAACCAGGAATCCCGTTCAACATGGGCCAATACTTTAGAATAATTCTAATCTCCATACTTCTAGAAGAGTAAGGTATACAACACACCGTTCTATCTAACTTTGTGTGTTCAGCTTTAATCAATAAATTATCCCGATTGGCATATAATCCACGTTTAAATACTTTCCTGACACATCCTTTGGGATACCCACAACGAATAAATTTTGACGTCAATTCCTGAGCGCTCACCCTATATTCTGATATTGTAGAACATACTCTACAGTATCGTAAAAACTGCACTAATAGGAATGCTTTTACGGAGTCTCCTAGGGTGGTAACTATCAAAATGAAGTACAGATGTCTCCAAAGCATCCCCCACCCAACGGACCACCATGTCCAAAAATGTCATGCATTTTCTGCTAACTTGTACCGTAAATACCAAGTTCTCATTGAGCAAATTCATCCAGTTGATAAAAGCATTAAGTTGTTGATCAGTCCCTCGCCAGATCCAAAAAAGATCATCAATGAACCTCTTCCAAACAATCACATGCTGAAAGACTGGGGCAGGATAAATATATGCTTCTTCAAAAGCCACCATGTAGAGGCATGCCACAGATGGGGCCACCGGGGACCCCATAGGGATCCCTTTAATTTGTCCTTAATATTCATCTTGAAATATAAAGAAAAATTCTTTAATCACTATCTGAGACAATTGCATGATTACTCTGGCCCTCATACTGCTAATGTCTCTCTTATCCAATGCCTGCTGAATGATATCCAACGCTCGTGTCTGAGGAATATTAGTATACAAAGCAGTTACATCTGCTGTCACTCTTTTGGTCGCCTGGTGACTCTCCTCTGGGGATTTTGCCCTGATCAGCCAATCGTCCAGATAAGGGTGTACGAGGATTCCTTCCTTCCTCAGTATTGCTGCCACTACCACCATGATTTTGGTGAACGTCCGGGGTGCTGTGGCTAACCCGAATGGTACTGCCCGGAACTGGTAGTGATGGTCCAGGATTGTGAAGCATAGAAAACGCTGATGCTGTTGATGGACCGGAATGTGCAGGTAGGCTTCCGACAGATCCAGGGATGTAAGGAATTCTCCCGGTTGTATCGCCCTTATGACCGAGCGTAGGGTTTCCATGTGGAAACGAGGAATCTTCAGGTGGCGGTGGACCGACTTTAGGTCCAGGATGGGCCGGAACGTCCATTCTTTCTTAGGAACGATAAAATAGATGGAATAGTGTCCAGTATTTATTTGTTGTAAGGGCACCGGTGTTATAGCCTCTAAAGCGAGTAATCTGGTCAGTGTAGCTTCCACTTCCATCCTCTTGGAGGTGTCATGGCAGGGGGATTCCACAAACTTGCCCAGAGGGTTGTGGTGGAAATCCAGATAATATACCTCTTGAATGATGGCTAGGACCCACTTGTCCGAAGTTATCTCGACCCATCTTTGGTAGAATAGGGCAAGTCTTCCCCCTATGGCTTCTTCCTTTTGACGGATCGGCTGATTTTCATTGTGGGGTTCGGCTGGGACCTGGGCCCGAGCTGGCTCCCCTTTTGTTGTGCTTGTTCCAAAAGAACTGGCTCCTGCCTGCGGGGCGAGCCGCTTGATATGTGCTTCTGTATGGGTTGAAGCGCTGTGATCCTCTGCCCCTAGAAGTTCGAGGGAAGGGTCGCTGGTTTCTCTTATTCCTATCCTCCGATAGCCGCGGCAGTAGGGATTCGCACCGTTTGTTGGCTAGCTTCTCTATTTCGCTTCCGAACAGGAGGTTTCCCTTGAAGGGCTTCCTTGTGAGTCTCGTTTTGGACGATGCGTCGGCCGACCAGCTTCAGAGCCAGAGTTGTCTTCTGGCCGCCACGGCTGATGAGACGCCTCTAGCCGCAGTGTGCACCAGATCAGAAGCAGCATCCGTGAGGAATGATACAGCTGGTTCCAGGGCTTCCCCGGGAGTGTTGTTCCTGGTCTGTGATAAGCAGGCACGTGTCACCACAGCACAGCAGGCCGCGATCTGTAGAGACATAGCGGAGACGTCAAAAGACTGTTTGAAGATAGATTCCAGACGTCTGTCTTGGGCATCCTTGAGTGCTGATCCTCCCTCGACTGGGATAGTAGTGCGCTTCGAGACCACGCAAATCATGGCATCCATTTTCAGACATGCCAGGAGATCTTTGGCAGCGGGGTCCAGAGGGTACATGGCTGCCAGGGCACGCCCCCCCCCCTCCTTTGAACATGGTCTCCGGGGTTTCCCATTACAGATCAATTAGCTGCTGGACGGCTTATAACAGTGTGAAATGACGGGAGGTCTGACGGAGTCCCTCTAGGAGGGGATTTGTCTTAGGTTCCCCCGAGGCACTTGTGCCCAGGATAGCGAGCTCTTTCAAGCTGTGTGTGACCAGGTCTGGGAGCTCATCCTTGGTGAAGAAACACCTCATGGTTCAGTGGGGTTCGGTCCCTGGGGGGAGTTCCCCTTCCTCCAGGGGTTCTGAATCCTCATCTGAGTTGTCGGTGTCCCCAAAGGTGGGGCTTCTGGGCGGTGGAGGCACTTCTCTGGGCATAGAGGGTCCCGGGATGTTGAGGTCCTCTGGCAGAGGCTGTCGCTATGTTATCGGAGGCCCCAGCTGCATGTGGGCAAAGGTATGCAGGCCTTAGAAGAATTCCACCCAGGAGATAGATGCTGGGTCTAAATTAAGAGGCATTGTCCCTGGGGAGCCCCGTTTGAGGGAGACTTCCTGCAGGGGTATATGTACTAGGACTGACATCAGATTGAAATCTGATCCGTCTCCAACTGCTATCAGGAGTACACTATACCCATTGGTCCTGAGTCTATCTGCTTCACGCTAGGAAATGTATTTTTGAGACCGATCTGTAAACCTCTAGCTGGCCTGGGCAATGACTATTATCTCTGTGCTGATGACAACATACAGTTCTCTATTGCTATATCTTCATCAATTTCCCATACCTTAGCTGAAGTTGCAATTTGTATTTCTACAATTATACAATAGACATAGCAAATAGGTTAATGCTGAACATCGAGAAGACAGAGCTGATTGTGTTGCCTAGAACTCCTGATATAAACTGCCCTTCATCATTAGAAGTTGGTGGTTGGACAATTCCAGTTTCCAAACAGGTCAGGAACCTGGACATTATATTTGATTCCACTTTATGTTTTCAGCCACAGGTCAAAGCAGTGATAAAAAATTTCTTTTATAAAGTCCAACTGCTGTGCAAGTTAAAGTCTTTTTTGATTATGAAGACTTTTGCACGGGCTTACAAGCTATGACTCTCACAGGATCAGACTATAGCAATGCAGTATACTTAGGATTACTAAATACCACATTAATCGTAAGGCAGGCAGTTCAAAATGCTTTAGCATGTTGTTTTGACCATGTTACACCTGTTATGTTTTTACTGCATCAGCTTCCAATTATATGGCACATAAAATTTAAAATCTTAACACTAATTCATATGGTGATTTATACGAAAAATCCAGCCTATCTTGCTTCCATATTGAATATTTACATTCCATCCCCTGCATTATGAACTTCAAATAAGACTCTCTTGGATCATTCTAACCTTACATGGCATTTGTGTGATACAAGGAAACACACTTTTATGATAGCAGGCCCAGTTTTATGGAAAATATTGCCAGCTGAACTAAGGGCTAAGACATGACTGAAATCTTTTGGAAACAAGTTCAAGGGGTTTTATTTTAGGAAAGTATTTGGAAATACAAATATTATTGTGAGATACAGGCAGGTGCTTTTTTTTTTTTTTAATAAATGCAAAAACATACTGTGAATGAGGCAATTTTCACTTTATTCTACTTAAATTTTTTGGGGGAAGTTTGGCAAATGAACCAAATAAAAAGAAATCAAGAAACCAAATCTAGAGTTAAAAAAAAAAAAGAAAAAAAAACAAACCAAACTGAAAATCTTGGGCCTACATATCCCTTGTGAGTTAGGCTATTATATAATGCAACATGACTGATTAACTTAAATTGACATCTGTGGCAGATATATATGCACTGAGGCATGGGAGGCCAATATGATCATTGGCTTTTTTTTTTTTGTCTTTGGTATGTGTAGTTATCTATGATACAAATAAAACATTCATAAATATTTAACTGACATAAAATGGATGATAGGTGAATAATAAATATTTTAAATAAATAAATAGCCATGTAGATTTGGGAAAGCCACCACTTACCACTGGTAGTGAGCAACAAGGAATAAATCTACTCATGGAGCCAAACTTTCAGACCTATATGTAGTACAGCATTTGCATACATAAGTGGATGCTGGAGCTGCATAGGTTATAAAATACTGTGCATTTCTTTCCTGAAAGTACATGTGTTTATTTCAGTATGTGTGCAAATCTCCAATGCAAGCAAATGCATACTTTCTCTACCCATTTTATAAACACATGCGCGTATATATTATTCTTGAAAACATTATGACACTGCGTGAATAAACACCCAGAATTAAAGGCAGAGGCAGGTATGTTGTAATGTATGCACGAGTACCTGGAATTATCAGTGCACCAATACATTCACCACTTCACCTAGTTCTGATTCAGTTCACTTAGACCATCTAACACTTCACCCTGAATCCCCACCTGTTGCGCTCAGCGGTCCATGGACCCATCCCAAGGACCGCTGCTCTTACTGCCAGCCCCGGACCTGACACAATGCCTCCTGCTGCTGGGGCAGGCCACCGGCTGAACAAGCGGCAGGCTACCATACTCCTCTGTACTCCTCTGCCGCTCCGACATAGTGAGCTGTGTGCGCGGTAGGCTCCGGCGCCTAACTGCCTCCAACTAGCTACAGGATTCCCTAGGGTGCAAGTGCGGCCATTCGTTCTCCTTTTAAAGGGCTTATGGCAGGAAAACCCTAGAAGTGCCCCAAGATGACTTCAAGGCTTTTGGCCTATTAAAGACGATCTCTGCTACCCCTCCACCCCTTGGGGCGGATTTTCAGAGCCCTGCTCTCGTAAATCGCCCAAAACCGGGCGGATTTACGTGAGCAGGGCCCTGCGCGCCGGGAAGCCTATTTTACATAGGCCTCCCGGCGCGCGCAGAGCCCCGGGACTCGCGTAAGTCCCGGGGTTCTCGGAGGGGGCGTGTCGGGGGGCGGGCCCGGTCGTCGCGGCGTTTCGGGGCGTGTCGGCAGCGTTTTGGGGGTGGGTACGGGGGCGTGGCTACGGCCCGGGGCGTGGCCGCGCCCTCCGTACCCGCCCCCAGGTCGCGGCCTGGCGCGCAGGAGTCCCGCTCGCGCGCGGGGATTTACGCCTCCCTCCGGGAGGCGTAAATCCCCCGACAAAGGTAGGATGGGGGTTTAGACAGGGCCGGGCGGGTGGGTTAGGTAGGGGAAGGGAGGGGAAGGTGAGGGGAGGGCAAAGGAAAGTTCCCTTCTAGGCCGCTCCGATTTCGGAGCGGCCTAGGAGGGAACGGGGGTAGGCTGCGCGGCTCGGCGCGCGCAGGCTATACGAAATCGATAGCCTTGCGCGCGCCGATCCAGGATTTTAGCCGATACGTGCGACTACACGCGTATCTACTAAAATCCAGCGTACTTTTGTTTGCGCCTGGAGCACAAACAAAAGTAGGCTATTCGCGCTCGTCTGAAAATCTACCCCCTTGGCAATAGGTCATCTCTTTGAGAAGTGTTTTCCCTCTGCATTCCTGGTTCCTGATTGCTGTTCCTGGTTCCTGAATTCTGCTGTGTATTCCTGAGTTCCCGTGTCTTGTTCCTGGGTCTGTTGGTCTGGGTCTTCATGGTCAGTCCTCCCCTCGTCTGTCTTCAGCATCCCTTCCTACTCCTGTGGTCCCCTCTTCCTCTTCATCATTCCTTGTCTCTTCAGATTGAATTCCTGGCTTTGACTCGGGTCAGACTTCTGGCTTTGACTTTGGATAGGACTTCTGGCTTGATTTCTGATTGGACCATGACACTGCTTGACCTACGCCTGCCTCTGACCACTGCCTGTTTACTGTTATTGACTGAACCCTGCCTGTCCCAACCACTGCCTGAACCTTGACTCTGAGAGAACACTGCCTGCTCCTGACCACAGCCCGAACATGACTCTGATTGTCTGTTGCCTGGCTGACTAGTGCTTGACCTGACTCTGCTTTCTCTTACTGTACTGGCCCGCAATCTCTTCTACATGACGGATCTTCAGCTCCACAGAGGCCCACGTCTATGTCCAGCTGGCCCCAGCACCTGAGGTGTCAACCTAAGGGGAATGAGGGCTGGTATTGGTGAAGCTCCAGTTGGACCTCTGCTTCAGCCAGCTTCACCTGCAGGACTCCTTCCTGCAGGTTGTGCCAACTTCCCCTCGGTCTCAGGGTCCACTCCCACAACAACACCAGTTCTCTCAGACCTCCAATCCATAAGCTGCAGACAACAGACAAGTCTGATTTCACTTGTTTGAGTCAATTAGTAGGTGTAAGAGTGTGCCGAAAAGTTCAGTAATGTATACTGAGGGCAATTTTCCCTGTAAATGTCTATTTACCAAGGTAAAAGAGCTATTTGAAAATGTCCCACCCTATATATATTCTACTTTTACCTGCATTCTTTTGAATCCCTTCTTGGAGCAGGATTAAGCGGGGAAGGCAACAATATTTGTAGTTTTGAATTTATCAAAACTGGAGGCCGATATTCAAAAACCATTTAGACAGATAACTGAAAAGCCATTATATTAAATGGCTTATCCAGCTATATTCTAATTTAGCCAAGTAAGTCAGAGGCATTCCTGGGGCATGAGGTAGCCATTCCTGAGAGGAGTGGAGGAAGCCACAGGGCCAGCGGAAGCACTAGGCAAGCTAGGCCTGGGCCTAGGGCGCCGAACATTATGGGGCGCCGCCGCCACTCACGAGCCAATGAGGCAGGGTGAGGTGGCTGCTTCAGGTGGCAGAAGCATCAAAAAGTGCCTCTTCAAAATTCTGCCCAGCTCATGCCTCACCCTGCCTTCTCCCCTGTCATGCCACCCTCCAAACCCCCCCCCCACCCCCAAGCTCACAAAACCCCTGGTGGTCCAGCAGGGTCTCGGGAGAGATCTGCTGCTTACAGGCCATCAGCTGGAGGTAGGAGTTGGGGCTGCGACTGGGGCCAGGGCAGGGGGGGAACATGTGACCAGGGGGGGGCACATGTCAGAAGTTGATTAGGGCACTTAATCCCCTTGCAGCAGCCCTATTTAGTCGGATAGGTTAACTGGCTAATTCCAATATTTGGAGTTAGCCAGTTAGTTTGTCTGGCTAAAACTGGCTGCTCCATAGGGTTGATTTAAAATTAGCTGGATATACAGTATATATCTGGCTAAACTTTAACATAACTGGGAATATTCAGCAGCACTGCCACATTACAGAGTATCCTGGTTAAGTTAGCCAGATAGGTATATCCAGCTAATTTACTTAGCCAGTCAGCTGCTGAATATGCAGCCCCATCTGTTTTGGTCAGAAAAACTACCCACAGAAAATGCAGGTGCAAATCTCAGCAAGTATTTGTCCTTGGGCAAATTTCAAAGGTTAAGTATGCTCATACTTTCCATTTGAGAACTGGTGCAAAATCTGTGGGTCAAAATACCTATGGATTTTGCACTTTTTAAAATGTATTACTTATTTAACAAATCTGTAGACTGCTAATTTGCTGACAAAGTTTTAAAAATTGGCCCCTAAAAGCAAAACTTTATCTGGATTTGGGACACTCTCACTGCATCCATGCACACTGGACAGATAGATGGATGGATAAAAAGATAGACAGATAGATTGTTAGATGGACATAGATAGATAGATAGACAGATGATTTTGATTCTGACTTCCACACCCTCTTGCTTCACTCCCACTCCTGGCTCCTTCTCTTTGTCCCTCATCCCTCACCAAAAACATCACATTACATTGACTTGTTTTCCTTTAAAATATTTGTTCTGTGTTTTCTTATTTCCTGTTTTTACCCTTTCCTCACTTTCTTTCTAATCATGTTTGCACTTGCAAGCAACCAAACCCCCTGTATGAAAATTCAATTCCTATTTTTTTTAATGTGCTAATTTAACTCTAGTATCAGACAAGTTGGGTTTAACATTTCTTACTCTGAAGTATATTTATTGATTGTACAGAAATAAGTCCTCTTGCCTCTAAGTCATGAGTATTAATATCATTTGAACCTTCCTGATCCTTCTCAGCTGGCAAATCATACCAGGTTAGGTTATAATTCATTATAATAACCACACAGAAAAAAAAGATGTTTTTGTCTCAAACTGTTTCATTATTCAGTGACATATGATGATAGACACTATTTTTGACATGTTTATACTTGATCATAATCATTCTGACACAACTAGATCTTTAACATCATTCCTTTCTGGGTTCTTGATATCTCTAACAATGATTATATTTGTTTCAGCCAGCCCACAGGATTATTACAGTCAGAATTATGAAGACATTGTATCCCCCTTCAATTGCTTGCTCGATTTTATAATTTCTATCATCTGTTATCTCTTAAGTGTATTGTTTATATTCTCAAAAATATGTGGAGTGATGGCATGAAATGAAGAAGATTGCACTGAAAGAAAGGCATTCAATCGACAAGCAGAAGGAGTGGCCTAGTTAGTGCCATGGTTTCAGAACCAGAGAAATTAGGCTTCAAATCTCACCTTCCTCACTGACACTTCTTGTGACCAATTCACTATCTCCTGTTTGCTTCAGGACAAGTACCTAATTAGACTGTAACTTGTTTGGGTAGAGATTTGTTGTACATGAATTTTAAAAATAAGCTGCCTTCAGTATTTTTTGGAAAGGCAGGCTAAAAAAATCAAAAACTTGAGAGATGGCTATGAATCTACCCACTTGATCACAGTGGGCCAATCTGGAACCAGAGAGCAGTAAAGAGAAGATGTCACAGACCAATAGAAATGAAGCACTTCTTTGGCCATGCATGAAGGCACTAAAAAGAAGACTCCCATCCCACAAGTTAGTTGTTACAGATAGGTTGCCTCCTGTAAGCTATAAAGAACATAGAACTTAATGATAATTGGCAAAAGACACCAAGGTTGAGATAGAAAAGCCTAAATGTAAAGCGTTAGGAAGATGTAATGGAAGCAAAAAAAAAATGTTGTGTGGTAGCAAAAGAAGCTGAAGAAACAGTACTGTTGGAGCCACAAGTCATGCCCTTAAACAAAGGAATCATTAATGTGCAATGATTCTAATAGATTTAATGTATTTATAATCACAACAAGTCAACTAGCAGTACAGTTATTGAAGTGGCACTAAAAGGTACTGCAAACATTAAAAAAGCACTAGCACAAATGGAAATGTGGTCAGAGATATCAGGATAGGGGGGAACATGGGGGCAAGAGGGCAAGTACATGCCTGAAAAGTTGTATGGCCCCTTTTGCCACTGCTAGCTCTGGACCATTCCCTTAACTCAATGGGAAGGGAATGAGTATAGAGAGTGGAAATGGGATACTAAAGAATGAGAGAAAGACAACAGGAAATAGGAGGCAGAGGAAGGAATAAGAAACTAACAGGTAATAGATTTAAATGAAATTAGAGAAAGTCTTTTTTCCACTCAATGTACAATCAAGCTTTGGAATTTTTTGCTGGAGGAGGTGGTCAAGGCAACTAGCATAGCTGGGTTTAAAAAGGGTTTGGACAAATTCTTGGAGGAAAGTCCATAAACCGTTATTAACCAGGAGACCTGGGAAGCCCATTATTTGTTTCTGAAAGCAAGAAACAAGAGATTCGATCTACTTTTCTGGATGGGCAAGTGTCAGAGACAGGATGCTGAGCTCAGTAGACCTTTGGTCTCGCCCAGCATGGCACCGCTTATGTTCTTATGACTTTCTCTAGACTCATACTTTGGAGTTCATTAATAAAAACTGTGGAGAGTTTGCAATTCCAAAGGTTCAAAAGGAAATACTTTGCACAAAATTCAGGACTGGTGGGGACCGTAGGGATTCTATCCTAAAAATCCAACCTTTT